>NC_084622.1:35595791-35818291 GCF_033978795.1 Nerophis ophidion
TCGACCCAACTCTCTCCTTTGAGTCACACATTAAAAACATTATTAAAACGGCCTTCTTTCATCTCCGTAATATCGTTAAAATTCGCTCCATTTTGTCCACTAAAGACCCTGAGATCATCATCCATGTGTTTGATACGTCTAGCCTCGATTACTGTAACGTATTATTTTCTGGTCTCCCCATGTCTAGCATTAAAAATGCGGCTGCTAGACTTTTGACAAGAACAAGAAAGTTTGATCACATTACGCCTGTACTGGCTCACCTGCACTGGCTTCCTGTACACTTAAGATGTGACTTTAAGGTTTTACTACTTACGTATAAAATACTACACGGTCTAGCTCCATCCTATCTTGCCGATTGTATTGTACCATATGTCCCAGTAAGAAATCTACGTTCAAAGGACTCCGGCTTATTAGTGATTCCTAAAGCCCAAAAAAACTCTGCGGGCTATAGAGCGTTTTCTGTTCGGGCTCCAGTACTCTGGAACGGCCTCTCGTTAACAGTTCGAGATGCTACCTCCGTAGAAGCATTTAAGTCTCACCTTAAAACTCATTTGTATACTATAGCCTTTAAATATACCTCCTTTTTAGTTGATCTGCCACTTCTTTTCTTTTTCTCCTCTGTCCCCCCCCACTCCGGGGTCTGGTCCGATGGCCATGGATGAAATACTGGCTGTCCAGAGTCGGGACCCAGAATGGACCGCTTGCCTGTGTATCGGGTTGGGGACATCTCTACGCTGCTGATCCGACTCCGCTTGGGATGGTTTCCTGTGGACGGGACTCTCGCTGCTGTTTTGGATCCACTTTGAACTGAACTCTCGCGGCTGTGTTGGATCCACTATGGATTGAACTTTCACAGTATCATGTTAAACCCGCTCGACATCCATTGCTTTCGGTTCCCTAGGGAGGGGTGGGGGGTTGCCCACATTTGTGGTCATCTCCAAGGTTCTCATATTCATCATTGTCACCGACGTCCCACTGGGTGTGAGTTTTCCTTGCCCTTATGTGGGTTCTTCCGAGGATGGCGTAGTCGTAGTGGTTTGTGCAGTCCTTTGAGACATTTGTTATTTAGGGCTATATAAATAAACATTGATTGACTGATATAATTGCCTATCCGCGCATCTCTAATATATATATATATATATATATGCGCTCTACCACGGTATCGAGCACTATTCTCTGGATAATCCAATCAAGATATATATATATATATATATATATATATATATATATATATATATATATATATATATATATATGTATGTGTGTATGTATGTATATATAGCAGCTCAGACAAAAAAAACATCATATATATATATATATATATATATATATATGGTAGCTCAGACAAAATATCCCTATAGTAACTCTGTAACTACTTCTGCCAATGTACTACTTGCTAATATCAATGGTCAGGAGGCTGCTACACACTAACATATCACTGCAAATTGTCATATATCTGCTATTATTTGACTTCACACTTTATTGTATCCACCATTACCATAAATTGTAGAAACAGTCTACAAGAATAAATGTAGTGTTTGGTAAATCCTTCTATATATATATATATATATCAAATCGGACCGAGGCGTTTTTTTTTTTTAGCCAGGCTATGTGCTGCTGCTATTTACAGCGGGCATTGGACATTATTACAAAACACAAAAGTTAATTAGGCATCTCTTACTTCCTCAAATAAGGCTTTGTGTAGCCACCTGTGCTGTTAATGCAATCAATAACCAAGCTTTTTTAGTCATCGCATCACACGTGGACATATTTTTGCTCAAAATAAAACTGCGGGTGTGGAAAATAATAATGGCGGGCTAGTGCAGGTCGCCCGCAAACCTTCTTCTATGCATGTAGATATCTTCCTTGCCGTTTGGTGAAGGTGGTCGCATTCCCCCTCCCTGTTTCTCCCTGCTTCCATGTTTGTCTTTGTCTTGTCTATACTCTTTTTCTGCGCTGTTCTATGAAATCCAAACCTCTAAACATGGAATTGATAAGCTGGACTCTCGACTCACTTGACAAAATCTTTTTGGCGAGGAAAATATGTTCAAGGGAGCCTGGCTGCCCTGAAGGAACGTTCGCTGCTCGGTGATGGTCTTGTGGGAGAAATGGAGAGTTCTAAGCACTTTCCAACGGGGATGTAGAAGACATCTATATATTTGAAACTGTGATGGCTGGGCATCTGTTCATTGGGCTGGGCATTGTTTTGGTGTAACGTCAAATTCGGAAGACGATGGCAGCCACTAAAAGTGGCTAAAGGCTGCCTGTCGCCATGGAAGGCAAGGATCCGGCACCAGGAACACAGACTGTGGCGATTTTAGAACTGTAAGTTGGATCACATCATTGAAAGACTTACAGAAATGCAAACATTTACTAACTTGGGAGCCACCACAGACAATTAGATCAGACAAGCCATTGGAATGTCTGCTTGCTTGGAAAACAACAATCCTTATCTTTGATTTGACTCCGCTGACTATGAGAAACCTTGGAGAGGACCTCAGATATGGCCAACCCCCCCCCTCTAGGGAACCGAAAGCAATGGATGTCGAGCGGGTCTAACATGATACTGTGAAAGTTCAATCCATAGTGGCTCCAACACAGCCGCGAGAGTTCAGTTCAAGCGGATCCAAGACAGCAGCGAGAGTCCCGTCCACAGGAAACCATCTCAAGCGGAGGCGGATCAGCAGCGTAGAGATGTCCCCAACCGATACAGGCAAGCGGTCCATCCTGGGTCCCGACGAGCGGTCCATCCTGGGTCTCGACTCTGGACAGCCAGTACTTCATCCATGGTCATCGGACCGGACCCCCTCCACAAGGGAGGGGGGGACATAGAAGAAAGAAAAGAAGCGGCAGATCAACTGGTCTAAAAAGGAGGTCTATTTAAAGGCTAGAGTATACAGATGAGTTTTAAGGTGAGACTTAAATGCTTCTACTGAGGTAGCATCTCGAACTGTTACCGGGAGGGCATTCCAGAGTACTGGAGCCTGAACGGAAAACGCTCTATAGCCCGCAGACTTTTTTTGGGCTCTAGGAATCACTAATAAGCCGGAGTCTTTTGAACGCAGATTTCTTGCCGGGACATATGGTACAATACTATCGGCAAGATAGGATGGAGCTAGACCGTGTAGTATTTTATACGTAAGTAGTAAAACCTTAAAGTCACATCTTAAGTGCACAGGAAGCCAGTGCAGGTGAGCCAGTACAGGCGTAATGTGATCAAACTTTCTTGTTCTTGTCAAAAGTCTAGCAGCCACATTTTGTACCAACTGTAATCTTTTAATGCTAGACATGGGGAGACCCGAAAATAATACATTACAGTAGTCGAGACGAGACGTAACAAACGCATGGATAATGATCTCGGCGTCTTTAGTGGACAAAATGGAGCGAATTTTAGCGATATGGCATTGACGCTGCTCACAACAGACCAAGGCTGTTTTATAAACATCCCTGGAAGACATCACAGTGATCGCCGCTTTGAAATCCCTCCCTCTTCCAAAAACACCTGGGAGTTGAACTTTCCTCTCAGCGCCTGCAGAGAAAGACTCCAGGCCTATAGACACTACATAAATACATTTTGCAATAAGCATATGCACACACACTCCCACACCACTTTTGCCACCGCTTCCCCCCACGTGGTATGATGGACAACGGAGCAACGCCCTCGTGGCTGGCAGCTTCTGGCTGGATGTCTGCCCACTCCTCTCCCGTTTGTTGCAAGTCTTGTGGTTTCTGTGTAAAACTTTTTTGTGCTTATTAGCTTTCAAGTTTTTTTTTTCCCTCCTCCAATCCGTGCCCCTCCCCACATGGGAGCCCAGTCTGAGATTGACTTGTTGACTTTTTTTTTACCCATCCTTCCCCAGCATTTACCGTTTCCTTACCTTTTACGGGGCACCTTTAAGTGGTGACCCATCACCGTTCCTGTTTTGTCTACTTGAACAATATTTATTTGTCTAATTTTGAACAGGTTTTTGGTCAAAATTAAATTTTGTTGTAATTGTGCAATGGCAATAAAGAGCATACCATACCACAAATCTCAAACGGCTCATTTGTAACAAGGCAAACGGTGGGACAGGGGCCTGGAGTCTTTCTCACAATACGAAGGTCCTGAGTGGTTCTGAGTTCAATCCTGGGCTCGGGATCTTTCTGTGTGGAGTTTGCATGTTCTCCCCGTGACTGCGTGGGTTCCCTCCGGGTACTCCGGCTTCCTCCCACTTCCAAAGACATGCACCTGGGGATAGGTTGATTGGCAACACTAAATTGGCCCTAGTTTGTGAATGTGATTGTGAATGTTATCTGTCTATCTGTGTTGGCCCTGCGATGAGGTGGCGACTTGTCCAGGGTGTACTCCGCCTTCTGCCCGAATGCAACTGAGATGGGACAAGCGGTAGAAAACAGATGGATGGATTAAATATCTCCTTAACGCCTCCATGGTTTTAATCCCAAATGCACAAAAACAGGAACAAACATGCAAGAAAAGTGTGTTTTGCATATTATTAAAGTACCAATGATTGTCACACACACACTAGGTGTGGTGAAATGTGTCGTTTGCATTTGACCCATCCCCTTGATCACCCCCTGGGAAGTAAGGGGAGCAGTGGGCAGCAGCGGTGCCGCGCCTTGGAATCATTTATGGTGATTTAACCCCCAATTCCAACCCTTGATGCTGAGTGCCAAGCAGGGAGGTAATGGGTCCCATTTTTTTATAGTCTTTGGTATGACTCGGTGCGGCGTCTTCAGTAATGCGGACGTTGTACCGATCCGTTGTGGTGAAGAAGGAGCTGAGCCGGAAGGCAAAGCTCTCAATTTACCGGTCGATCTACGTTCCCATCCTCACCTATGGTCATGAGCTTTGGGTCATGACCGAAAGGATAAGATCACGGGTACAAGTGGCCGAAATGAGTTTCCTCCGCCGGGTGGTGGGGCTCTCCCTTAGAGATAGGGTGAGAAGCTCTGCCATCCGGGAGGAACTCAAAGTAAAGCTCTGCCATCCGGGAGGAACTCAAAGTAAAGCCGCTGCTCCTTCACATCGAGAGGAGCCAGATGAGGTGGTTCGGGCATCTGGTCAGGATGCCACCCGAACGCCTCCCTAGGGATGTGTTTAGGGCACGTCCAACCGGTAGGAGGCCACGGGGAAGACCCAGGACACGTTGGGAAGACTATGTCTCCCGGCTAGCCTGGGAACGCCTCGGGATCCCCCGGGAAGAGCTAGACGAAGTGGCTGGGGAGAGGGAAGTCTGGGTTTCCCTGCTTAGACTGTTGCCCCCGCGACCCGACCTCGGATAAGCGGAAGATGATGGATGGATGGATGGATGGATGGTATGACTCGGCCGGGGTTTGAACTCACAACCTACCGATCTCAGGGCGGACACTCTAGCCACTAGGCCACTGAGTAGGTAATATGACCCCTTTAAGACATGGCAAGCTGCGTCTATGAACTTGTGCTGGAGTTGCCCTAACTACTTGTGCGTAAAAAGTTGTTGCCAAAATCCCAGCTGTTATTTTCAGTGTTGGTGGAAGGAATGCAGATGGCATCTTGATACATGCTTGCACACAAACAGCCACAGTACTGATCTATTCATGAGTCCAGTTGTGCAGAGGCTGGCAAGATCACTGCTGACTGGACTGAAATGCTGCTGATGCCTGCTGCTCTCCTCACCTGACACACACACACACACACACACACGCACACATGCACACACACACAATTGATTAGACCTGCAGCTATTTTTCTTCAGCTGTCAATCCATCCCTAAGCGATACACCTAGCCCCATGTTATCACCCCCCTGCCAATATCCTGAGCACACAAAGATAATCCATGTAGCAGTCGTACAGTAAGTGATGCCATGACAACTTTTGCTATGGATGCTTCAGTTTGTCATGAAAACATATTTAGAGGTTAATGATGGTGCTCAGGGTGGCTGAGCTCATTGCGTGAGAAAGAGTGCACCTTTGAGACCGCAAGCTGTTTACTTGGACGTGTGTGTGTGTGTGTGTGTGCGTGTGTGTTGGCCTGGCTGCCAGTGTGTTTATGGAAATACAGGTGTTATAATTAGAGGCCGACGTCAGCCGAATGGCTTGGAAACCTGCTTTACGGACGTCCCTGTGTGTGTCTCCATTATGTTGGTGGACTGACGGCAGCAATGAAATGTTAAATCAAGACGGAAAAAAAAAAATAGGAGGAAAAAAGAAGGGAGAGGTATTTTCGTGAGCTGGCGCTAAACACTTTCAAGTGAGCGACTGGAGGAGTGAGTAAACTGCAGAAAGACAAGGTTAATATAAAAGGAAAGCTACAATGAGATGTGGTGGGTGGACTTGCTCATGAACTCATTTTTTTTTCCCAAGTCATGTGTAGCAAGGTTTGGAAGTTAAATGGGTTATGCTTGTATAGCGCTTTTCTACCTTCAAGGTACTCAAAGCGCTTTGACACTATTTCCACATTCATCCATACACACACACACATTCACACACCGATGGCGGGAGCTGCCATGCAAGGCCCTAACCAAGAACCATCAGGAGCAAGGGTGAAGTGTCTTGCTCAAGGACACAACAGGCGTGACGAGGTTGGTAGAAGGTGGGGATTGAACCAGGAACCCTCAGGTTGCTGGCACGGCCACTCTCCCAACCGCGCCACGCCGTTCCTCCCACGCAGGGCAACTTCCATCCACCACGGATGACAACTCTTGAAAATATTGCTCATCTTTTATCTACACGGAACCATTTCACAGAGTCACAGTTAATGTGTAATTCATATAATTTTTATGAGTTTTGCTGATGTCAGACAAGCGGAATGAAAGAGCCTGCCGAGGCGACGTATAAATTGGCCACTTTTTTTTCTCCTTGCTTGTTCTTTTGCATGCTATATGAAATGTGGAGCTTCACGGTTGAAGAGGGGTTAGTGCGTCCGCCTCACAATATGAAGGTCCTGAGTAGTCCTGGGTTCAATCCCGGGCTCGGGATCTTTCTGTGTGGAGTTTGCATGTTCTCCCCGTGACTGCGTGGGTTCCCTCCGGGTACTCCGGCTTCCTCCCACTTCCAAAAACATGCACCTGGGGATAGGTTGATTGGCAACACTAAATTGGCCCTAGTGTGTGAATGTGAGTGTGAATGTTGTCTGTCTATCTGTGTTGGCCCTGCGATGAGGTGGCGACTTGTCTAGGGTGTACACCGCCTTCCGCCCGATTGTAGCTGAGATAGGCACCAGCGCCCCCCACTACCCCAAAGGGAATAAGCGGCAGAAAAGGGATGGATGGATGAAATGTGGACGCAGCCGAGGAAGATATCAGATAAAACGTGCTGTTACTCATTCTCATCATTTTCTTCCTCGTGATTACTTGTCAACCTGTGGCCCCACAGAGACGAGTGGTATTTCATTTTTTCACATATACATACGCTACCATTTAGAGGCAGTAAAAAGACTTAGATTTGTGCAAGATTTATGGAGCCCTTTAAACTCAAAATACAATAGTGCCTCAAATCAGAAGCTTAAAAAGCCCCTCTAATGCTGACAAGATTGGTACTTCTGGTATATCAGAGTTTTGGACATCATCAATCAATGTTTACTTATATAGCCCTAAATCAATAGTGTCTCAAAGGGCTGCACAAACCACTACGACATCCTCGGTAGGCCCACATAAGGGCAAGGAAAACTCACACCCAGTGGGACGTCGGTGACAATGATGACTATGAGAACCTTGGAGAGGAGGAAAGCAATGGATGTCGAGCGGGTCTAACATGATACTGTGAAAGTTCAATCCATAATGGATCCAACACAGTCGCAAGAGTCCAGTCCAAAGCGGATCCAACACAGCAGCGAGAGTCCCGTTCACAGCGGAGCCAGCAGGAAAACATCCCAAGCGGAGGCGGAATTGTGTTGTATGGTATAGCGATATTATTATAGTATCCCAATACTAGGGGTGTAACGGTACACAAAATAAAATCATTACCCCCAAAATAGACACAGTAGTGATTTTAGGCTTGTTTTCTAAAGAGTTGCAGCATATTTTGGAACATCCACATTTAGCCCCAAAAATGTGGGCGGGCCTGCACCAGCCTACTGATGTCACTTACAGAAGACTAGAGACAATTTCACATTTCTTAGTAGGGTTGTACAATATATTGGTATTAGGATGGCACCGCAATACTAATGAATCATATTCGGTACTATACCGCCTCTAAAAAGTACCGGTCCGCCAATCGGTACCCCAAACGAGGCCGGGTGTCTCGTAAACCTTACTCATAAGTTCGTATACTCATGTTTTTCAAAAATAATTAAAGTTGATGCTAATCAACTTGTCTTATGCAAATGAAAATTGATAAGAGAATTGATAAAAAACTGAACCGTTAAGCAGAATCACAATTGGAATCGGAATCGGAAAAATCTTATCATTTCCTGTCCCTAAGCAAGAAGATTGTAATTGCAGCGATCCTTTTAATGATTCTAACTTCAATAGAGAACGGTTTTGGTCGGCGTTTGATAAAAGAAATTAAAAAGACTCAAGCCAAATGTGATTCTGCCAATCAGAACCTGAGGAAAAACAGAGATAAAAGAGCTGACCCGGCGTTCAAAAACGAGAGAAAAAGACGGGATGTATTTTATTTTGTGTCCTCTTCTACTGATGTTTTTCACAAGATGCGTGAGGAAATGCTGAAAGAGCATGACAAAACACAGGCTATGGAAGAGCAGGGAAGTCCGGAAATTGGGATTCTTTTATATTTCTTATTTGCTTATAATGTTAAGCAAATCAGTTTTAAAGTAATCGTTGACCAGAGCGACACAAACATGCAATTAAGTGATCCAAATAATAGTTTAACATGCCTTCATGCTTTGTGTCTATGCAGAGTAGTGGGCTCCAGTTCTTTAGATGTCATATTGAATCTGGCGATAGAAAAGGCGCATTCCAAAAAAGTTAAAAAAGTAGTAATCGATCCATTACTCAAAAACTAATTGATATTACGGGAAATGACTGCAGATTCATTTTCAGGAGAAATTTTTTTTTTTCATAATATTTCAGTCATCTGGATGTTACAGGTCCATTAATTGGTTCCATGACCAAACTCGTATCTCAAAACACGTCGGCCATTGAAATTAATTTCAATCGCTGTTTGGCCAGCCCAATTTTAACATGTTACATGCTTTGCAAAAGAAAAAACTAACTTGTAGATAATAATGTTTACAAATCAATCCAATAGAATGTACTACATCCAATTACAGTATTGCCCTCTTTGGACTTCCGCCTCGATCCCAACACGCACCCTCAACTGGTAACCACTTTCATATAAATACCACACGTAGTCACACCTCACGCACACTACACGCTGTCAATAAATACGCTGACAGCTAACGACGTCACTGCCTCACTGCCGTCTTCTTCTCCCGCCGCACTGTCACATTTGTTTGATAGGGTTGCCCACATATGCGCTCCTCTCCAAGGTTTCT
The DNA here is from genome assembly GCF_033978795.1 of Nerophis ophidion. Lineage (NCBI taxonomy): Eukaryota > Metazoa > Chordata > Actinopteri > Syngnathiformes > Syngnathidae > Nerophis > Nerophis ophidion. Next base: position 35,605,229 of record NC_084622.1, read on the forward strand.
CATAGTCATCATTGTCACTGTCACCGACGTCCCACTGGGTGTGAGTTTTTCCTTGCCCTTATGTTTGATTGATTGATTGATTGATTGATACTTTTATTAGTAGATTGCACAGTACAGTACATATTCCGTACAATTGACCACTAAATGGTAACACCCGAATAAGTTTTTCAACTTGTTTAAGTCGGGGTCCACGTTAATCAATTCATGGTACAAATATATATTGTCAGCATAATACAGTCATCACACAAGTTAATCATCATAGTATTTACATTGAATTATTTGGGATGAGGACCTTTGGTTGATATCAGAACTTCAGTCATCAACAATTGCATCAACAGAGAAATGTGGACATTGAAACAGTGTAGGTCTTATTTAGTAGGATATGTACAGCCAGCAGAGAACATAGTGAGTTCACATAGCATAAGAACAAGTATATACATTAGAAGTACATTTGAGTTGTTTATAATCCGGGGAGATGGGATGTGAATGGAGGAGGGTATTAGTAAAGTGTTGAAGTTGCCTGGAGGTGTTGTTTTAGAGCGGTTTTGAAGGAATATAGAGATGCACTTACTTTTATACCTGTTGGGAGTGCATTCCACATTGATGTGGCATAGAAAGAGAATGAGTTAAGACCTTTGTTAGATCGAAATCTGGGTTTAACGTGGTTTGTGGAGCTCCCCCTGGTGTTGTGGTTATGGCGGTCATTTACGTTAAGGAAGTAGTTTGACATGTACTTCGGTATCAAGGAGGTGTAGCGGATTTTATAGACTAGGCTCAGTGCAAGTTGTTTTATTCTGTCCTCCACCCTGAGCCAGCCCACTTTGGAGAAGTGGGTTGGATTGAGGTGTGATCTGGGGTGGAGGTCTAAAAGTAACCGGATTAGCTTATTCTGGGATGTTTGGAGTCTAGATTTGAGGGTTTTGGAGGTGCTGGGGTACCAGGAGGTGCAAGCGTAATCAAAGAAGGGTTGAATGAGAGTTCCCGCTAGAATCCTCAAGGTGCTTTTGTTGACCAGAGAGGAGATTCTGTAGAGGAATCTCGTTCTTTGGTTGACCTTTTTGATCACCTTGGTTGCCATTTTATCACAGGAAAGATTAGCCTCTAGAATGGAACCTAGGTAGGTGATCTCATCCTTCCTGGTGATAACAATGTCACCCACTTTTATAGTGAAGTCACTGACCTTCTTAAGTTTGATATGGGACCCAAATAAGATGTATTCCGTTTTACCTAAGTGTATGGATAGCTTGTTGTCAGCGAGCCAGGTGCAAATATTGAGGAGTTCAGCACTGAGGATTTGTTCCACCTGTGACTTGTCCTTGCCGGATACCAGCAGGGCCGAGTCATCCGCAAACAGGAACAATTCACAGTGGCATGCTGATGGCATGTCATTCACGTATATTAGGAACAGTAAAGGTCCTAGTATACTGCCTTGGGGGACTCCACAGCTTACTGAGAGGGGAGGGGACATGGTTCCATTCACCTCTACCACCTGTTTCCTCCCCTCCAAGTAAGATTGCATCCAGCTTGATGAGGTTTCGTCGAATCCGATTGCTCGGAGCTTATCCAACAGTATAGCATGGTTAACGGTGTCAAATGTTTGATTGATTGATTGATTGATACTTTTATTAGTAGATTGCACAGTACAGTACATATTCCGTACAATTGACCACTAAATGGTAACACCCCAATAAGTTTTTCAACTTGTTTAAGTCGGGGTCCACGTTAATCAATTCATGTGGGCTCTGTACCAAGGATGTAGTGGTCTGTGCAGCCCTTTGAGACACTTGTGATTTAGGGCTATATAAATAAACATCGATTGATTGATTGATGAAGTAATATGCTACATTTTGAAGCACAGATATCAATTTCTCCAACATTTATTGGCAGTCAGGAACAATAAGATTAATTTGGAGCTTGGATGATAAAATGGTGCATTAATTTATTGCGAGGTGCATGGCTATGCATTTGCTGATTTAATTGAAATCTTAGAATCCATCAGTGCACATCGAATTTCAATACGGGCGCGGTTTTCTTAGCTATGGAACAAAAATCTTTAAAGATTCGAAGGAGATCATTTAAGAACTAAAACCTACCGACGGCAGGAAATCACTGTGGACGTCCCGTCTCTTCAAAGGCAAACAGTGTTCAGTCTCTTTGGGATTGTCAAGTAACGACCAAATCATAAGTGACAAGAAGATAATTGCTGACAGTTTCAATATGTTTTTTGTTAATATTGGGCCTAAGCTGGTAAAAAAAATCCCAATTGATGATGAACAGCCCATGGAATTTATTGAAAAAAATCCTTATTCGATGTTCCTTACCCCGACTGTTGAAAATAAGTCTTGGAGGTTATTCAGAAAAGCAAGCACAAAACATCACGTGATGTTTATGACCTCGACATCAAGACGGTCCGGAACGTAGCGGAAGAAATCATCAAACCATTCACACACATCTGCAATTTATCTTTTTGGCTTGGAAAATTTCTCAAAAGTCATCCCCATCTTCAAATCTGGAGTCAAGCACCACTTCACAAATTACCGGCCCGTCTCCCTCCTGCCACAGTTATCTAAAATATTGGAAAAATTATTTGATAATAGACTTTGTGGCTTCATTGAAAAGCACAAATTATTATCCGATTGTCAATATGGGTTCCAACAAAATAGGTCAACTTCATTAACTTTAATTGACTTACAGTAATAGAGAACATTACTAATGGTATCGAGAAGAATACATTTGTTATAGGAATTTTTATTGACCTGCAAAAGGCTTTCGATACCATTGACCACCATATTTTGGTAAATAAACTGGAAAAGTACGGCATAAGGAGATTGGCTGGAGAGCTACTTAAATGAGAGACAGCAGATTGTTCAGATGGACCAACATCAATCTACACTCATGAACATAACCTGTGGAGTCCCCCAGGGCTCGATACTGGGACCCACACTATTTATAATATATATCAACGAAATATGTCAAGTATCAACACTGCTGAAGTTCATCCTCTTTGCTGATGATACAACAATTACACGTGCAGGTGTCAGGCTTGGACTTGGTCTTGGAACAAACAAAATGCGCTCACAATGGAGGTACAAAACTTGGGCTATGAAACAAAGGACTAGCAGAAAGGCTATAAACTATAAACATGAAACAAAACTCTTGTGCTATGGAATGAATGACAAAAACTTACGTGGACAAAATGAACAGCATAGCGAGCCATGAAGCAGATAATCGAGGTCGTGAAGGAGGTGATGTTGCCAGACTGACTACCTGGTAACTGTGGCTTAAATAATGAACATGATAAGTGAAAACAGGTGTGAGACAAGACAGGTGAACTGATTGGTCGTCATGGTAACAAAACAGGGAGTGAAAAAAAAAAGGAACTTAGAGTCCAAAGGACCTGGTATTCCTAGGCAGTCTCCCATCCAAGTACTAACTAGGCCAGATACTGCTTAGCTTTGAGAACAGATGAGATTGGGGTTGCTCAGGGTAGTATGGCCATACAAAACTCATGATCAGACATGACAGATGAAAACTAAATCAGTTGGCATGGTAACAAGACAAACAAGGATATGCAAAACAGAACTAAATGTCCAAAAAACTAAACCGAACATGACCAAAACAAAACATGAACCATAGGCGTGACAGCAGGTGACAACGTGGAGCAACTTCTGGCCTCTGTAACTGAGGAGATGATAAAGTTAAAAACTGTCTCTGAATTTAATGAAGACCAAAATAATGCTCTTTAGCAATTGCAAAAGTAATATACCGTTATTGATGATACACCAATAGAATATGTTCAACAAAATTCTTTCTCAGGAGTGGTAATAGATGAAAATATCTCAAGGAAGCCTCATATAAGTTACCTGAGGACAAAAGTTGCTAAATGTGTTGGAATGAGGAGGAGATCATGTCATGTATTGAACACCTATGCTCTGCTGTTATTGTATCATTCATTTATTATGTCATATTTAAACTATTGTGTTGAAGACTGGGGAAATTGTTATAAATCACATCTACAGCCTTTAGTCACTCTGCAGAAAAAGGCTATCAGGATTGTGTCCAATGTTCACTACAGACACCATTCAAATTATGTTTAGGGCATCCCAAAACTTTCTACCATCCAATATACAGAACCTACTCCACGATAGAAATGATCACCATAGTTACAGTTTAAGAGGAAGCAACAAATTATATTTATCTAAATTTAGAACCACTTTAAAATCAATGTGCATTTCAGTGCGTGGAGTCAGTCTGTGGAACCACTTAGATGACAAGTTAAAAATGTGGTATAGCATGATTCAATTCAAAACACTCTTTAAAAAAGAAGTATTGAAGAAGTACGAGGAGGAAAGAGAGTGATGCCCTCAGCACAGAGCGATGGGAGAGAGGTGTATGGTCAGAGAGTGTTTGGGCCTGTGTGTGTGTGTGTGTGTGTGTGTGTGTGTGTGTGTGTGTGTGTGTGTGTGTGTGTGTGTGTTTTGTCTCGTCTTGTTTCATAGTAACGGTGGTACTCTCGTATTTTTAGTGTACAAGAGTTTTTCTTGTTTTTGTTTATATAGTATTGTTCTTGTATTATATTGTTCATTTTAAATGTGTAAAGAGTGAGAGGGGTTGGGATATTATAAGCATCTGCTTCATCCAACCCCTTTTCAAGCCTTGCATGATTATCTCTGCCAAAATGTAAAAAAAAAAAAAAAAAAAAGTGTTTTGTTGTACTGTGCAAGTTTGAAATAAATAATTCAACCAATCAATCGAAATAAATAGAAGACAATATTATATTGATCTTATAGTCCTTGATCTGAAAGTCTTCTTAGATAGTATATACTGCCTATACCATATACCGCCTTTCCCAAATGATTTTTCAGAGTCGGTGCACTATGTCTGCCTCTCTCACACACAAACTCAGAAATCTTAAAAGCACTCTTGCATCTGAGTTTCACTGGTACACTTCTGAAAAGATTCACTTAATTGATGAAACAAAAATTATAAATAATGCACGGGATTAAAGAATGTGTTTGTAGATCCAGTGCATAAGTAATTAAGCAAGTCTCTCATTTTGTGGTAATATATACAAACTCCGTTTCCATATGAGTTGGGAAATGGTGTTTGGTGTAAATATAAACGGAATACAATAATTTGCAAATCATTTTCAACCCATATTCAGTTGAATATGCTACAAAGACAACATATTTAAAGTTGCAAATAATCTTTAACTTAAGAATTTGATGCCAGCAACACACGACAAAGGAGATGGGAAAGGTGCCAATAAATACTGATAAAGTTGAAAAATGCTCATCAAACACTCATTTGGAACATCCCACAGGTGCGCAGGCTAATTGGGAACAGGTGGGTGCCATGATTGGGTATAAAAACAGCTTCCCAAAAAATGCTCAGTCTTTCACAAGAAAGGATGGGGCGAGGTACACCCCTTTGTCCACAACTGCGTGAGCAAATAGTCAAATAGTTTAAGAACAACGTTTCTCAAAGTGCAATTGAAAAAAATTTAGGGATTTCAACATCTAAGGTCCATAATATCATCAAAAGGTTCAGAGAATCGGGAGAAATCACTCCACATTAGCGGCATGGCCAGAAACCGACATTGAATGACCTTGATCCCTCAGATGGTACTGTATCAAAAACCGACATTAATCTCTAAATGATATCACCACATGGGCTCAGGAACACTTCAGAAAACCACTGTCACTAAATACAGTTCGCCGCTACATCTGTAAGTGCAAGTTTAAGCTCTACTATGCAAAGCGAAAGCCATTTATCAACAACGTCCGGAAATGCCGCCGGCTTCTCTGGGCCAGAGATCCTCTAAGATGGACTGATGTAAAGTGGAAAAGTGTTCTATGGTCTGACGAGTCCACATTTCAAATAGTTTTTGGAAATATTCGACATTGTGTCAAGCGAACCATCCAGACTATTATCGACGCAAAGTTCAAAAGCCAGCATCTGTGACGGTATGGGGGTGCATTAGTGCCCAAGGCATGGGTAACTTACACATCTGGGAAGGCACCATTAATGCTGAAAGGTACATACAGGTTTTGGAACAACATATGCTGCTATCTAAGCGCAGTCTTTTTCATGGACGCCCCTGCTTATTTCAGCAAGACAATGCCAAGCCACATTCAGCACGTGTTACAACAGCGTGGCTTCGTAAAAAAAGAGTGCGGGTACTTTCCTGGCCCGCCTGCAGTCCAGACCTGTCTCCCATCGAAAATCTGTGGCGCATTATGAAGTGTAAAATACAACAGCAGAGACCCAGGACTGTTGAACGACTGAAGCTCTACATAAAACAAGAATGGGAAAAAATTCCACTTTCAAAGCTTCAACAATTAGTTTCCTCAGTTCCCAAACGTTTAGTGAGTGTTGTTAAAAGAAAAGGTGATGTAACACAGTGGTGAACATGCCCTTTCGCAACTACTTTGGCATGTGTTGCAGCCATGAAATTCTAAATTAATTATTATTTGCCCCAAAAAAATGAAGTTTATGAGTTTGAACATCAAATATATTGTTTTTGTTGTGCATTTAATTGAATATGGGTTGAAAATGATTTGCAAATCATTGTATTCCGTCTATGGCAGACAGGGGTGGGGGTTCCTCTTTTTAAGACTATCGTGGGATCACACTCCTCAGCCTTCCCGGTAAGGTTTATTCAGGTGTACTGGAGAGAAGGCTAGTCGAACCTCGGATTCAGGAGGAACAGTGTGGTTTTCGTCCTGGTCGTGGAACTGTGGACCAGCTCTATACTCTCCGCAGGGTTCTTGAGGGTGCATGGGAGTTTGCCCAACCAGTTTACATGTGCTTCGTGGACTTGGAGAAGGCATTCGACCGTGTCCCTCGGGAAGTCCTGTGGGGAGCGCTCAGACAGTATGGGGTATCAGACTGTCTTATTGTGGCAGTCTGCTCCCTGTACGATCAGTGCCAGAGCTTGGTCCGCATTGCCGGCCGTAAGTCGAACACATTTCCAGTGAGGGTTGGACTCCGCCAAAACTGCTCTTTGTCAGCGATTCTGTTCATAACTTTTATGGACAGAATTTCTAGGCGCAGTCAAGGTGTTGAGGGGTTCCAGTTTGGTGACCGCAGGATTAGGTCTCTGCTTTTTGCAGATGATGTGGTCCTGATGGCTTTATCTGACCGGGATGTTCAGCTCTCACTGGATCGGTTCGCAGCCGAGTGTGAAGCGACCGGAATGAGAATCAGCACCTCCAAGTCCGAGTCCATGGTTCTCGCCCGGAAAAGGGTGGAATGCCATCTCTGGGTTGGGGAGGAGACCCTGCCCCAAGTGGAGGAGTTCAAGTACCTAGGAGTCTTGTTCACTAGTGGGGGAAGAGTGGATCGTGAGATCGACAGGCGGATCGGTGCGGCGTCTTCAGTAATGCGGACGTTGTACCGATCCGTTGTGGTGAAGAAGGAGCTGAGCCGGAAGGCAAAGCTCTCAATTTACCGGTCGATCTACGTTCCCATCCTCACCTATGGTCATGAGCTTTGGGTCATGACCGAAAGGATAAGATCACGGGTACAAGCGGCCGTAATGAGTTTCCTCCGCCGTGTGGCGGGGCTCTCCCTTAGAGATAGGGTGAGAAGCTCTGCCATCCGGGAGGAACTCAAAGTAAAGCCGCTGCTCCTTCACATCGAGAGGAGCCAGATGAGGTGGTTCGGGCATCTGGTCAGGATGCCACCCAAACGCCTCCCTAGGGAGGTGTTTAGGGCACGTCCAACCGGTAGGAGGCCACGGGGAAGACCCAGGACACGTTGGGAAGACTATGTCTCCCAGCTGGCCTGGGAACGCTTCGGGATCCCCCGGGAAGAGCTAGACAAAGTGGCTGGGGAGAGGGAAGTCTGGGTTTCCTTGCTTAGGCTGTTGCCCCCGCGACCCGACCTCGGATAAGCGGAAGAAGATGGATGGATGGATGGATGTATTCCGTCTATATTTACATCTAACACAATTTCCCAACTCATATGGAAACGGGGTTTGTAAAAATGGTAGTGGTCTAGAAGGCTTTATGTTTAGGTGGTGACGTTCATGTAATTACAGTACGTACAGTAGCAGAGTTTCACACAACTGATAACCAAAACCTCACGAAACAACAGATACCGCGACACCTGCTTGTTTACATCCACTGAGAAAACACAGCTCTTCGTTTTGTTGACGTCAGATTCTTCACTCCCTATTTACTCATTCCTCACTTCCTTCTTGACTTCTAAAATCATTATGTATCCTATCTTCTATGGTTGTCAAAATATGAATAAGGGGCACCTTGCTGGCAGGACTGGTGAAGTTTTTTTTTTTCTTTCGTTTTTTTATTAACCTGAATTTAATCAGATGCATGTTTTGAAATAATGTCAACACATTAAATTAATGTATTTTTTGTGCAAAATTATAAAATGAACAAAACAAATACATGAATGAATAGAAATATTTTCCATTTCAACAGAATAAAAATAAAGATATTTCTTGAACAAACCTCAGTCATGCTAACATCATTCTATCTTGCTTATTGTCAGATAAGATTGTGGTATCATGGTGTACTACGAAAGTAGTTTACTTTAAATGAAGTATTTTTGTTATAGAAGCAACCGCAAAAGAGGCTGAAACATTGGAGCAGACGGGCACCGAGAGAGTGACATCGGCGTGACTTGACGCTGCAAATGTGAAATTTGGAGCCAAGCTATGACATAAATGGAGTGCTTACCCAAACAAGTCCGGAATAAAATGTCCCCGGCCAGCTGGACTAAATTCACAACTGTCCAACGAGTGAGTCACATTTTAATATTGATCATGATTAGAGATGTCCGATAATATCTGACTGCCGATATAATCGCCCGATAAATGCTTTTAAAAGTAATATTGGAAATTATCGGTATCGGTTTTGGTTTCAAAAAGTAAAATGTATGACTTCTTACAACGCTGCTGTGTACACAGACGTAGGGAGAAGTACAGAGCGCCAATAAACTTCAAAGGTACTGCCTTTGCGTGCCGGCCCGGTCACATAATATCTACGGCTTTTCTCACATAAACAAGTGAATGCAAGGCATACTTGATCAACAGCCATACAGGTCACGCTGAGGGTGGCAGCATAAACAACTTTAACACTGTTACAAAAATGCTCCACACTGTGAACCCACACCTAACAAGAATGACAAACACATTTCGGGAGAACATCCGCACCGTAACACAACAGAACAAATACCCTTGCAGCACTAACTCTTCCGGGATGTTACAGTATATACCTACCCCCCAAACCCCCTCCACCTCAACCCAGCCCCCCCAAACCCGCCCACCTCAACCTCCTAATGCTTTCTCAGGGAGAGCACGTCCCAAATTCCAACCTGCTGTTTTGAGACATGTTAAAAAAAAAAAATCAGTTTCAATAATAAATATGGCAATACCATGTTGGCATTTTTTTCCATTACTTGAGTTGATTTATTTTGTAAAATAGGCAAAATTAGGCATAATTATGTGTTAATTCCACAACTGTATGTATCAGTATCGGTTGATATCGGAATCGGTAATTGAGAGTTGGACGATATCGGAATATTGGATATCGGCAAAAAATCCATTATCGGACATCTTTAATCATGATACATTCAGCACATAGTGCTTGTTAGTAAAAACGTTTGTACAACTAGGGACGGCGTGGCGCAGTGGGAGAGTGGCCGTGCGCAACCCGAGGGTCCCTGGTTCAAATCCCACCTAGAACCAACCTCGTCACGTCCGTTGTGTCCTGAGCAAGACACTTCACCCTTGCTCCTGATGGTTGCTGGTTGGCGCCTTGCATGGCAGCTCCCTCCATCAGTGTGTGTGAATGGGTAAATTTGGAAGTAGTGTCAATGTGCTTCTGAGTACCTTGAAGGTAGAAAAGCGCTATACAAGTACAACCCATTCATCATTTATTTAACTACATACACAAGCTACCTCTGTACGAACACAATGAAATGTGGGCTAATACTTTACAGATACTGTGCGGCGATTGCTCTAAGACTGCAAGGGGAGCCTAGCTTCCCTTAAAATGTCAAAAAAATAAGTGATTAAATGTTCTCTTCAGTTTAGAACAGTCGTTCTTAACCTTGTTGGAGGCACCGAACCCCACCAGTTTCATATCTGCCTTCACCGAACCCTTCTTTAGGAAAAAATAAAATGTTTTTTTTTTTTCAAATTCAAAACAAAGTTGTTGTTTTTTTACTGGTGCACAAAATGAACATCACCTTGTTCAAAGAACAACACAAACAAAGTGCATGAACTCACAACAATTTACACACCTGCAAATCAGATGGAAAATTAGAGGGAAAATTGTTTGGGGCTATCCATAGGGATGAGTTGGGTGTGTCTTGCTCTCAGCGGCGGATGCTACACCGAACCCCTGAGGCCGACTCCCCGAACCCCTACAGTTCAATCGAACCCAGGTTAAGAACCACTGGTTTAGAATCAGCCATAATCGTTACTTAAAAGTCAGTTTTTCCAAATGAAAAGTGTGTTAAATGCTAAAATATAGCATTTCAATTCCTTTCAATGGGAAAATTGATATAACATTATTGATTTGATTTTGAGTTCCGGGCCCATTCAGTATACAGGTACATTGTTACACCACTGTACTTTTGTATTCTCACAGCAATACAGAGACAAACGTTGTCCCTCTTTTTTGTCTCATTATGGGACTTTTGTTTCTAAATAGGCATAGATTCCATGTTTCAAGGGACTGTTGACAACTACCTACCCGTTTTCAGCTAAGTTTTTATAGTTACATGAAAGTACCTCCCACAACTTGTAGCTGAAGTGCGTCTGGTGAGTGAATTAGTCAAATAAACACATTTATTTGAAATACAATCACAATTTTTGAACATTATTGCACTCACAGATATATTCAGCTTGGGAGCCTCAGTAATGTATATGACGCATTAAACTGTTGTAAGGAGAGAGAATCTCGATACCAAAGCACCAAAGCAGAGATGAAATAAATCTCAGAGTGTTCTCAGAGCTTTTTAGTCGAAAGCCTGCTACAGTTGATTAAATTGGTTTTAATAGCAGGGATGCCTGACTCTCTCTGTGTGTGTGTGTGTGTGTGTGTGTCCTGCTTTGATTTAAATTGCTTAAATTGGAGGCCTAGCTACATTTCTTGCCCAGCATTGCATTGCAAGGTAGGATAAGGGAGAGGACAAAAAGGACATAAATGGAAGTACTGACTTAGGCCCCCGCTGACTGGAGTGTTTAACTGTGCATGAGAGTGAATATTCATCCCTTGTAAGGTCACAGCTGGAGTTCGTCCTCAGAACACAGAACACCCAAAATACATTCGCCCAGTTGTGAAATATGGATGCGTCTTCTCATCCTCCTCACGGGAAACTTTTAAATCCTCAGTATATGCCAATGAGCCCCGGAGACATTCTGAGATCAAATGTGCCGATTCGGTACTTTTCTTCAAGTATGCTGGGCGTAAGACCCCACCAAGTGTTTGTGTGTTGACCCTAGCCTGACAATCAGAGTCACTCACTCGGTGTCAGGACTTGAACTTGGATTTGTTTTGATTCTTCCACGCAAAGGATGATTTGCACGAACGAGACGTGAGTGTAAGTACATGTTTAATTTATTTACACACTATAATACAAAACAGGAAAAACAAAGGGCGCTTAATGGCGGATAAAAACTAGAGTATACTCAAAAACAAAAACAGCACAATGGCATGGCTATATACAAACAAACAAAAGATACTATCTATGACACAAAACAATCCAAAAATTGCACCGAGGCATAAATACAAAAAAAAATCTTGGCGTGGTCAAAACAAACAGCGTGGCAAGTCATGAAGGTCGGCAAGGAAAGGTCATGAGGGTTCAATACAAAGTCCGGTAAAATTCCCAGGCTGAGGAACAGAAAACAAATGGCTTAAATACTAGCTGTGATTATTGAAAACAGGTGTGTGAGCTGAGGACCGGGGCGTGACTAGGAGACCAGGTGGAAACTAATGGGTTACTATGGAAACAAACAAAACCAGGAAGTGCAAAACAGGAAACAAGAGTCCAAAAAACAAAACATAACATGATCAAACATAAAACCTGATTCACAGGCGTGACACTTGGAGTGTGTCAACCGAAGCGGCAAAGTGCAGAAAGAACAAGTGTCAATGATGACTTTGGAATAGAGACGATGTTGCTGTGGTTACTACAGCGTATTGAACCTTCTACTATCTATTCAACTGTTGCTGCGCCTTCTTGCTCCGTAATAAAAATCATTGAGGAAAATCTATTTTATTCTGCTCAGATTTCACACTAACCCGCCTGTAAAGCTAATAGGGCTTTGGATATTTGGGTGTCCCACGATTCGATTCAAAATCGATTTTTTTTTTTCAATTCAACACAATTCTCGATTCAAAAACTATTTTTTTCCGGATTCAAAAGGATTTTCTATTCATTCAATACGTAGGATTTCAGCAGGATCTACCCCAGTCTGCTGAAATGCTAGGAGAGTAGTAGATTTTTGTAAAAAACTTTAATAATTGTAAAGGACAATGTTTTATCAACTGATTGCAATAATGTAAATTTGTTTTAACTATTAAAACGAACCAAAAATATGAGTTATTTTATTTTTGTGAAAACATTGGACACAGTGTGTTGTCAAGCTTATGAGATGCGATGCAAGTGTAAGCCACTGTGACACTAGTGAATTAGTGAATTATATTTATATAGCGCTTTTCTCTAGTAACTCAAAGCGCTTTACATAGTGAAACCCAATATCTAAGACAAATGTTGATGGTTTTGGGGGAAATGGGAATGTAAGACCTGGTTACGTCGATGCCCAACCCGAGTTCTATCTCAAGTTAGTAAAGTGAATTATATTTATATAGCGCTTTTCTCTAGTGACTCAAAGTGCCTTACATAGTGAAACCTAATATCTAAGTTACATTTAAAGCAGTGTGAGTGGGCACTGGGAGCAGGCGAGTAAAGTCTCTTGCCCAAGGACACAACGGCAGTGACTATGATGGCGGAAGCGGGGCTCGAACCTGGAACCCTCGAGTTGCTGGCACGGCCGCTCTACCAACCGAGCTATATAAGTCATACGGCTATTGCCTTTTTGCCCACACTCAAGTATGACTATCAAGAATTTTAAGCAGTAACAAATATAACCTGGTGACAGTAGTCGCACTGGTAGGGTTTCTCTCCACTGTGTGTCCTCTTGTGTCTCTCCATGTGATACTTCTGGATGAACTTCATACCACACTCGTCGCAGCGGAAAGGCTTCTCGCCGGTGTGGATTTTCTCGTGCCTCTGGAGAAGGTACTTCTGAATGAAGCGCATGTCACACTGGCTGCACTGGAACGGTTTCTCGCCAGTGTGAATGAAGACGTGCCTCTGGAGATGGTAGTTGGTTCTATTGTCCTTTTTTATCAATTTTTATAAATGTCTAATGATAATGTCAATGAGGGATTTTAAATCACTGCTGTGTTAAAATTATAACTAATATTGATACTGTTGTTGATAATATTCATTTTTGTTTCACTACTTTTGATTTGTTCTTTGTTGTGTTTGTGTCTCCTCTCAATTGCTCTGTTTATTGCAGTTCTGAGTGTTGCTGGGTCAGGTTTGGTTTTGGAATTGGATTGCATTGTTATGGTATTGCTGTGTATTGTTTTGTTGGATTGATTAATTAAAACATTTTTTTTTTAAATCCAAAAAATAATCTCTCCCAAAAAAATTATAAATGAAATTAAAAATCGATTTTTTAAAAATGAGAATCGATTCTGAATCGCACAACTTGAGAATCGCGATTCGAATTCGAATCGATTTTTTTCCACACCCCTAAAAGCTAATATACTGTATGTACGTGCAAACTGTTGCGTCTTGGACGCATTTTAAATGCACGAGTTGTCACCCCAGGATGCTACAGGACTTGGACTGGGCAGGATTGCAGGTAGGAGCTTGTTTTAATATAGAAAATAATAAAAGAACACTTGACAAAAACAAAGAAATGGCATGCCTACGCACGGAAAGCTAAATGCTAATTTTTAGCAAGCATCGAGTTCAGAGTCCAATAGGGTACGACGTGCAGAGCGCACGCGAAGCTAAGATGAGGCTTAGCAGAGTAAATACAAAACAGAAAAAAAACAATGCAACTGTTGCATAGAGCAAACAAAACATCCAGACAGAACTGGAATGGGGCGGCATGGCGTAGTGGGTAGAGCGGCCGTGCCAGAAACCTGAGGGTTGCAGGTTCGCTTCCCACCTATGGACATCAAAGTCGCTGCCGTTGTGTCCTTGGGCAGGACACTTCACCCTTTGCCCCCGGTGCCGCTCACACTGGTGATGGAATGATGAATGAATGATAGGTGGAGGTCGGAGGGGCCGTAGGCGCAAACTGGCAGCCACGCTTCCGTCAGACTACCCCAGGGCAGCTGTGGCTACTGATGTAGCTTACCACCACCAGGTGTGAATGAATGATGGGTTCTCACTTCTCTGTGAGCGCTTTGAGTATATAACAATAGAAAAGCGCGATATAAATCTAATCCATTATTATTATTATTATTAACTCAGGTAGCAGGTAGGTCTAAATACTAAAACAATAATCACAAACTGGTGTGCGTCAGGAGCCAGTGCAGGAGGAGCAAATTAAGTCGCCATGGTAACAAATAAAAACAATGAAGTGCTCAAACAAAGAGATCGGAAGAGACCAGAAATAATCAAAACACAAAAAGGGATTCAAACATAGACTAGAGATGTGATCCGGAAACCGGATCACAACCCAAACAATGACTTTCTTGCATTGCACTGCACTGTTAATGTGCATTCCTGCCCCTCAAAGACAAGCAGTGTGGATAAAAATCTATTAATGAATCATTAATTATTCCCAGGTATGTAGAAGTGTTTGCTGAATAAAGCGGAACTGCACTTTTTTTTGGAATTTTGCCTATTGTTCGGAATCATTATGAAAAACATGACAGGTGTATTTTTTTTAATGCATATTAACTCAAAAATGTCACAACGTGGTTTTCGCGCAGCTTACTGCGGGGTCGTTCTCCCAGGAAGGCAGGCGGACTACTCCAGACAAGGCGTGCAGGTACAAACAGGATTTAATTCTCAAAACTCAAAAAAGGTACAAAAACGGAAAACAAGTTGAAAGCACAACGTGCTGATTGCACTTGGAGCTAACACTTACGATAGACTATGGACAACAAATCTTACGTTGTCAAGGCATGGAGCAAACAAATCTTTTGTGGACAAGGCATGAAGTGAACAATGACGCCAGGTCAACTGACCGGCAAGACAGGCTTAAATAATGCCTCTGATGAGAAACAGGTGAGCGTCCCGAACACCAGAGGCAGGTGAAAACAATAAGCAGCCATGGCAACCAAACCAAACTCAGAGGTGTCACAAACAGGAACTAAGGGAGTCCAAAACTAACAAAAAATACAAAAACATGATCCGGACCAAGGATCATGACAGTAAATAAACATAAATAAAAGTATCTTTACAAGGGGCCAATGAGAGGTCCTCTATAGCGCTCATGAAATCCAATAAATAACCATTCAAAAAGCGCCAACAATACTCAATTGACATTTCGTGATTTGAATATCAACCATTAGTCTGTGTTGGCCCTGCGATGAGGTGGCGACTTGTCCAGGGTGTACCCCACCTTCCGCCCGATTGTAGCTGAGATAGGCGCCAGCGCCCCCCGCAACCCCAAAAGGGAATAAGGGGTAGAAAATGGATGGATGGATGGATATTGTTATTATGAGCGCTAACGCAGACACACTATTTATAGCGGCTCTGTGATCACTTGCTTGCTTCTTTGTCTTGTCTTGTCTTGTCTTAACTTTTGTTGTTGCTTCTTTTTGCACTGCTCTCCAAATCAACATTGGAACTATTTAGCAAAATTGACGAGATATTTGGTTTGGAGGAACCTGCTTGTCGTGACGGAGCGGTTGTTGCTGGACACACAACAGACTCTTGGGGGGGAAGAAGGAATGCCGCGTGCCTGGCGACTCTTTCAGAGGACGTGAAGATATCTACCTATTCGGAATTATGACAACATGACATCTGCTGATTGGATTAAGCGTTGCTCTGGTTTGTCGACAAATTGGGTAGTTGCTGGCAGTCTTAGAAGTACCCCTAAGCTGCCACAAATGATTGGAGGATGCGGGAAGAACTGTGGAGACTCTTGTGATTTTGGATCACATCGGACTGTCTGCCCCGCAGGTTTGAGGACCAGTCATAGACAATTTAGAGTGAAAAGCAATTTTTTTTTTCACTCGTATACAAAACATTCTAACTTGGATTGTTTCCCTGGCTTCGAGACTCTCCCGAAGGACAGTGCAGCAAAGACACAACAAACTCCCTTTTTGTCTCTCATGGACACACACCTGTTGTTGTTGACTTTGGACTAGTGACTGCACGACATCAAGCCCGCGGAACAGAGACACACTGCAGGCTTACACACACACATACATCCACAAAAATATACGACACAAACATACATGCCCCACCCCCCAACCCCAATCCAACGCCCTCAACGCAAATCCCATAGTGGTGACGGAAGGATGGTCAGCGCCTGAGAGCTGCAGCCTAACACCATAACCCTGCACTCCCTTCCCTTTGTTGCTAGATATCTCGAGATGTATGTTGTAATATGTATATGCGCTTTGCTATAGAGTTTTTTTTCCCTCTCCAGACTGGGCTCCTAAGAGCCCCATGTATTTTTTTACTCATCCTTCCGCAGCGTTTTACCTTTTTCACCATCTTTTACGGGGCGGGGTGCCTTGTTGCAACCCATCAGCGTTCCTGTTCTGTCACCCTGTACAGTGTTTTTTGTTTAATCTTGAACGGGTTTGTACTGAAAACAAAGTTTTGTTGTATTTGTTCAATGACAATAAAGACCTATCCAATCCTTTCAATACCTTGTGTGCCTATGTTGACATCATCTACTGGTGAGCTGCTTCCCCGCCTCGGTGATCAAGAAAATGTATTATAGATCATAAATCATGCCTCTCACCAGGATAGTAGAGGCATGAGGATGTATTCGGACGTGTTAAAACACTTTGAAAGCCAATTTATACCCAAAAATTAAGAGAACGACGTTTAAAGACATTTGGTTTCCCCCACTTTTCTTTGCAAGGACTATGAGTCTTTCCTCATCTTAACGGGAATTTAGCAAGATTCTATCAGTCTGCATCGTAATGACAGCAGATATATCACATTGTTGGCTCTCATGAAATCTGCAGTGATTAATAATCAGTGCAGACGTAATGCGTTTTTTTAATTAATGCACCGCTTATGCTTAAAATGATCAAAATATGTAAATACTAAATGTTATTATAAATGTACCTGTTACTACATTACAGACTGTATATATTGACATCATGAATATAAAACCTTAATGAAGGTGTTTGGATCTTTTTAAGGGCCTTATATGCAGAATAAAGCAACTACCTTAGGCTGCATTGTAAGATGACTTTTGATCACACGTATTTATTGGTCAAAAAAACAAATGTGTATTTTTGTCTTACATAAGGATTGCGAACGATAAGCAAAAATAAATCAAAAAGTGCTTTTCCCCTTAAGAGCAAAACCGGATATTTCTGCCCAGATTTCCAGCCTCTGTAATAAGACAGTATGGTCCACTGTTTCAAAGGCAGCACTCAGGTCCAGCAGAACCAAGACTGATACTTTCCCTGCGTCTTTGTTGAAGCGAATATCACTTGTCACCTTGATCGGAACTGTTTGAGTGCTGTGGTGGGGCTTAAAGGCTGAGGGGGTCCGGTCCGATCTGGTGGCCATGTACTGCTTGCCTCTGTATCGGCTGGGGACATCTCTGCGCTGCTGATCCGCCTCCTGCTGGCTCCGCTGTGAACGGGACTCTCGCTGCTGTGTTGGATCCGCTTTGGACTGGACTCTCGCGACTGTGTTGGATCCATTATGGATTGAACTTTCACAGTATCATGTTAGACCCGCTCGACATCCACTGCTTTCCTCCTCTCCAAGGTTCTCATAGTCATCATTGTCACCGACGTCCCACTGGGTCATTATTGTCACCGATGTCCCACTGGGTGTGAGTTTTCCTTGCCCTTATGTGGGCCTACCGAGGATGTCGTAGTGGTTTGTGCAGCCCTTTGAGACACTAGTGATTTAGGGCTATATAAGTAAACATTGATTGATTGATTAAAAAGTATCAAACACGTTGTTAAACAGGAGAAAGTCACTAATGAGTTGGTACAAAACTTTTTCTAGAACTTTGCCCAAGAATGGCAAGTTTGATATGGGCCGATAGTAGTTGTCAAGACTACTCTTCTTTAAGAGGGGTTTAACGTTTGTGAAGCATTTGGAAATGTTCCACTCTGATGTGAGATGTTAACTCGGCAAGCAAATTGTGGTAACAAACTGCTCAGCGCATACTTTAAAAACCAAGCGGGTAGCTCATCAAGGCAGCATGTTGAAGGACTCGGACTGGATGATTTCTTCAACTGTTTTGTCAGTGACAGGAGTGAAATGTGAGAGCTTTAGTCCACTCGCTGGTTGCAAAGTAGCTATTTGTTTTTTAGGGAACTATTGCATTTTTAATTACTTTGACTTTATCAGGAAACAATGAAGCAAACCCATTGCACTTAGATGTAGAAATAAATTCTAAGGGAAATTAAACTGGAAGGTTCGTTTATCTGTTTACAGCAGCAAGCTTGAGTTGTAACCCCTAAAACGCACTCATACTGTAAGTATTGTATATATTACACACCAGCTGTTTGATTGTAACATGCGTCTTAGTTTTGATTATAAATTTAGAGGTGTTGAAATCATGTTCTCCCTGTGACTGCGTGGGTTCCCTCTGGGTACTCCAGCTTCCTACCACCTCCAAAGACATGCACCTGGCGATAGGTTAATTGACAACACTAAATGGTCCCTAGGGTTGTGAATGCGAGTGTGAATGTTGTCTGTCTATCTGTGTTGGCCCTGTGATGAGGTGGTGACTTGTCCAGAGTGTACCCGCCTTCCGCCCGAATGCAGCTTAGATAGGCTGCAGAAAATGGATGGACGGATGGACATCACCATGTAGAATCCCTAACGCGAATTGGTTGCATGTTTATGGCAAATCCAGTGTAAATTAGCCTCGAGCTAGCGCATTATAAAAAGTGGAGCTCCACTGTATTTTTGAAGGCCTTTCTTTTTGTTTTGTTGGTACGGAAAATTGTACCATTATTTAAAGGCAGTCCGCCTTAGTTTTCTACGAGTACTCGACCGGGTGCCGAGTCTGCAACCAGACTTGACGTTACTTGCAAAGGTATCAACATATGGCACCGAATGATTTTACGTGAAACGGTACAATGTCGTACTGACTGACTTCAGTCAATACCTAAAATAGTATCACATTCGATACCAATGCCTAAATATTTGTGAACAATTTAACAATGTATGTAACAAAGTAGGATAATGTAACAATATCAACCAAAAAATATTTTTTATTTATTTTTATCATAAACAGATGTTCAAGAAAAATGAAGTCAATAGTGTAAATTAAGTCAACAAAAGCCAAACCTACTTTTGACTCTTTCAAATCCTTTGGCCTTTGGCCCCCAAAGCTTTCTTGTGTCCAAGGACTTATTCCATGACTTTGTAAACAATATAATAATATATGAATATATTATAGAAAGATAAGGGATTTCCCAGAATTATCCTAGTAAATGTCTCCAAAAAACATCGGAATCCGTCCCAATGCATTTGCTTTTTTTTTTGTTTTTGTTCTAGTCCGTCGCTATCAATATCCTCTAACACGAATCTTTCATCCTCGCTCAAATTAATGGGGAAATTGTCGTTTTCTCGGTCCAAATAGCTGTTTTTGTTGGAGGCGCCCATTAAAATCAATGTGAATATGTGAGGAGCCCCCACAGGTGTGACGTCATCGTCTGCGGCTTCCGGTAGAGGCAGGGCTTTTCTCCAGTTGCGAACTTTATCGTGGATGTTCTCTACTAAATCCTTTCAGCAAAAATGTGGCAATATCGCAAAATGATCAAGTATGACACATAGAATGGACCTGCTATCTCCGTTTAAATAAGAACATCTCATTTCAGTAGGTCTTTAAAGATGTAGATAATGACCTTGACTATGTAAAGCGCTTAGAGTCACTAGAGAAAAGGGCCATGTAAAATATAATTCACTTCACAAGGATGTGTTTTAAATGTCGAAAAAAAATCATGCTATGACCCCTTTGAGAGAACTCCCAGCACTGTTTAGAAGAGGTGACTGCCTGTTTCAAATGGGCATGTGGTGTCTCCACCAGGTGATATACTAGACATATGTGGCAGAACGATCAATATCGGAGGAGTCAACTACTCACATAAGAGCTTGGAGGAAAATGTATTTTCTGTTCATCCAAAATCACCTTTGTGTGTTCACTAATGTCAAATTGAAATGATATATTTCAGTCGGCTTGTAGGTGGTGCTAACTAACCCCACATGAAGGTCATTTCAGCCAAGGGTTTCCTGGGGGGGAAAGCAGCGTAATGAGAGCATACCGACTTCTGTTTGCTGGTGCATAGCCAATTACACTGACTGTCTGATAAGTTTAAGCCGGTCACCGGCACACAAACATGGGGAGGTTATTAAAGTGCTTCAAGTCCAGCACCAGGATCTCTGTAATAATTTTATAGTAGAGGATGTATTGATTTTTTTCTTTACCAACTACAGTAACTGGCTTGGCCACTCGAACTTTAAACTCATTTTATTGATTTTCTATGGGATTAAAGGAGCCATAGCGTCCATCCATCCATCCCTTTTCTACCGCTTGTCCCTTTTCGGGGTCGCTGGAGCTTATCTCAGCTGCATTCAGGCGTAGGGCGGGGTACACCCTGGACAAGTCGCCACCTCATCGCAGGGCAAACACATAAAGACAGACAACATTCACACTCACATTCACACACTAGGGCCAATTTAGTGTTGCCAATCAACCTATCCCCAGGTGTATGTCTTTGGAGGTGAGAGGAAGCCGGAGTACCCGGAGGGAACCCACGCAGTCACGGGGAGAACATGCAAACTCCACACAGAAAGATCCCGAGCCTGGGATTGAACCCAGGACTGCACAGGACCTTTGTATTATGAGGCAGATGCACTAACCCCTGTTCCACAGTGCTGCCCATCACCTATCACCCAGGTGATAGCGTCCAGATAACCAAAATTATTTTATGTATATTTGTTCCTGAAAATTTACCTGACAGTCATTTCCTATAATCTGGGACAGTGTGGAAAAAGGCATTTAAAACTATTATTTTCCATCCATCCATCCATCCATTTTATACCGCTTATTCCCTTTGGGATCGCGGGGGGCGCTGGCACCTATCTCACCTACAATCGGGCGGAAAGTGTGCTGCACCCTGGACAAGTCGCCACCTCATCGCTATTATTTTTGATGGTTTAATTGCATGTTTTTGTCTCCCTGGTCCATGATTATCATATTCTGTGTTCTTTCAGCATTTCCTTAAGCATCCTAAAGAAAACATCAGTAGAAGAGGACACAAAATAGAATATGAAGAAAGGAGAACTTTGTCGGGCAGCACGTTGGAGGAAGGGGTTAGTGCGTCTGCCTCACAATTTGAAGGTCCTGAGTAGTCCTGGGTTCAATCCCGGGCTCGGGATCTTTCTGTGTGGAGTTTGCATGTTCTCCCCGTGACTGCGTTGGTTCCCTCCAGGTCCTCCGGCTTCCTCCCCCTTCCAAAGACATGCACCTTGTCATGTCTGTGTGATCATGTTTTGTTTTTTGGACACTCAGTTCCTGTTTTTGCAATTCCTGGTGTGTTTTGTTACGTTGACTACCCATTAGTTTTCACCTGTCTCAGGTTTTGCACTCGCACACCTGTTTTCACTGATCATGTCACTGCTATTTAAGCCGGTCTGTTTCTGTTTTTTGTCCTGGCAACATCACCTTCTACCACCAACTATTACCTCTACTCACGTCATGCCATGTTACCTCCACTCTGCTTCATGTCATGTTTCACAGTTCAATGCCAAGTAAGTTTTTGTTTATAGTTCATAGTTTCTGCCTTTGTGCAAGTCTTTGTTTTCACTAGTCAAGTTTGTTCTCCGCCATTGTGCGCGCCTATTGTTTGCTTCCTTTTTTTTGTAGTTAGTGTTAAAATTAAAAATGTCTTTACCTTCACGCTGTTTCCACTCCATTCGCTTTGCACCTCAGGAAAACAATCTACGCCCAAGTCCATGTCGTGACACACCTGGGGATAGGTTGATTGACAACACTAAATTGGCCTTAGTGTGTGAATGTGAGTGTGAATATTGTGTGTCTATCTGTGATGAGGTGGTGACTTCTCCAGGGTGTACACCCCCTTCCGCCCGATTGTAGCTGAGATAGGCACCAGCGCCCCCCGCGACTCCAAAGGGAATAAGCTGTAGAAATGGATGGATGGATGGAGAACTTTGTCTTCTACACGTGTTCATTAAATCTCTACTAAAGCTCACCAAATTGTTTTCAGATTGATTGAAACTTTTATTAGTAGATTGCACAGTTCAGTACATATTCCGTACAATTGACCACTAAATGGTAACACCCGAATAAGTTTTTCAACTTGTTTAAGTCGGGGTCCACGTTAATCAATTCATGGTAATGAATTGATTTTCAGATTCACCATCTTAGATTTGTTTTACAGTCTAATTGTTTGAAACAAAGAAACAATATCCTCATGGCCACAAGTAGGGAAACAGAGAAAATTTATGTCTTCTCCATCTTCCTATTGTCTTCCAAAGGGGGGTTGGGTTGTTTTTGTCCCATCTGACTTCGGTTTACATGGTAACGGATCCTCCATTACCATGTGATAATTGTATGGTAGTTAGCAAGCAGAAATGTGATGATATGATCGATCTACTCATTTTATTAGGTGTGTGTGTATGCTAGTAATATTTGAAGTTAGCAATAAGAATATTCAAAACTTTCAATTCTTAGTGGCTTATCTTTTTTTCTCTGCTCTTCTTTCTCCATTCTGACTCAGTCTGTATCACCTCCAGGGTGCTTTTTAGCAGTTTTATTAAACAAAGAATTATTTAATTTTATTACTGTTTATTGTATTATTCACTGTACATTGCTTTTATTGTCTAATGTGCCCTGTGTGGCACTTTGGTCAACGTAAGTTTTAATAAAACTTCACTTGAGCTGACTTGCTACAGATTGTCGAAATCGTATTTTGACTAAGGCTATGTCTACACTAAACCGGAAAACTCCTTAAACAAATAATTATTTAGCCTAAACCCTATTTTAGCCACACTAAACCATCGTTTAAGTTTATCCTCCTCTGACTTTTTTTTTCGTCTATTTCTTGAATCTCCGGCTATTAGCTTTGTATGGACTATTGATCGTTTACAAACTGAGTTTGGAGAGGAAGTGACGCCAGAGAGACTGTGCCCCACACAGGAAGTGACGTCAGAAAGAACGCGCCACAGCCAGCTTCATAATATAGCGGTTTCGTAACTCGGAGCTAACCACTGGAAATATGAAGGAGAGTCATCCAGACATGCCCGTGTTTTTCTTTCTTTTACATGTACGTCTGTACATGTAAAAGAAATCACACATGAATACCTTAAGGGAAAGCGATTGCAGCTATTTAGGATACAACACTTCTCAGACGCAGATGTGGGTGGTAACGCGCTACATTTACTCCGTTACATCTACTTGAGTTACTTTTGGGATAAATTGTAATTCTAAAAGTAGTTTTAGTGCAACATACGTTTACTTTTACTTGATTATATTGATAGAGAAGAAACGGTAATATTACTCCGCTCCATTTATCTACATTCAGCTCGCTACTCGCTACTGATTTTTATCTATCTGTTAATGCACGCTTTGTTTTGTTTTGTTTTGTTTTGTCAGACAGACTTTCAAAGTAGGATCTATCACATGTCTGCGTTTTACCAATCAAATGCAGTCACTGGTGATGTTTGACTCCGTTTCACCAATCAAATGCAGTCACTGGTGACGTTTGACTCCGTTTCACCAATCAAACAGAGCCAGGCGGTCACATGATTCACTGCACACTTTTTTTTTTCTTTTATGAACATTTATTTATAAATTTCAACATTTACAAACAGTTGAAAATAATAATCAAAGTAATCAATCAATCAATCAATCAATGTTTATTTATATAGCCCCAAATCACAAATGTCTCAAAGGACTGCACAAATCATTACGACTACAACATCCTCGGAAGAACCCACAAAAGGGCAAGGAAAACTCACACCCAGTGTGCAGGGAGAATTCACATCCAGTGGGACGCCAGTGACAATGCTGACTATGAGAAACCTTGGAGAGGACCTCAGATGTGGGCAACCCCCCCCCCTCTAGGGGACCGAAAGCAATGGATGTCGAGCGGGTCTAACATGATACTGTGAAAGTTCAATCCATAGTGGCTCCAACACAGCCGCGAGAGTTCAGTTCAAGCGGATCCAAGACAGCAGCGAGAGTCCCGTCCACAGGAAACCATCTCAAGCGGATCAGCAGCGTAGAGATGTCCCCAACCGATACAGGCGAGCGGTCCATCCTGGGTCCCAACGACCCAGGATGGGTAAGTACAAAAGTAAGTACAAAAACCGTCCAAAACAGCGCAAGGGGGTTGTAAATTCAAAGTAACTACAAACCCCATTTCCATATGAGTTGGGAAATTGCGTTAGATGTAAATATAAATGGAATACAATGATTTGCAAATCCATTTCAACCCATATTCAGTTGAATGCACTACAAAGACAACATATTTGATGTTCAAACTCATAATCTTAATTTTTTTTTGCAAATAATAATTAACTTAGAATTTCATGGCTGCAACACGTGCCAAAGTAGTTGGGAAAGGGCATGTTCACCACTGTGTTACATCACCTTTTCTTTTAACAACACTCAATAAACATTTGGGACCTGAGGAAACTAATTGTTGAAGCTTTGAAAGTGGAATTCTTTCCCATTCTTGTTTTATGTAGAGCTTCAGTCGTTCAACAGTCGTATTTTACGCTCAATAATGTGCCACACATTTTTGATGGGAGACAGGTCTGGACTGCAGGTAGGCCAGTCTAGTACCCGCACTCTTTTACTACGAAGCCACACTGTTGTTACACGTAGCTTGGCATTTTCTTGCAGAAATGAGCAGAAGCGTCCATGATAAAGTTGCTTGGACGGCAACATATATTGCTCCAAAACCTGTATGGACCTTTCAGCATTAATGGTGCCTTCACAGATGTGTAAGTTACGCATGCATTGGACACTAATGCACCCCCATACCATCACACATGCTGGCTTTTCATCTTTGCGCCTGGAACAATCCGGATGGTTCTTTTCCTCTTCGATCCGGAGGACACCACGTCCACAGTTTCCCCCAAAAAATTGAAACGTTGACTCGTCAGACCACAGAACACTTTTCCACTTTGCATCAGTCCATCTTAGATGAGCTTAAGACCAGCGAAGCTGGCGGTGTTTCTGGATGTTGTTGATAAATGGCTTTCGCTTTGCATAGTAGAGCTTTAACTTGCACTTACAGATGTAGCGAGAAACTTTATTTAGTGACAGTGGTTTTCTGAAGTGTTCCTGAGCCCATGTGGTGATATCCTTTAGAGATTGATGTCGGTTTTTGATACAGTGCCGTCTGAGGGATCGAAGGTCACGGTCATTCAATGTTAGTTTCCGGCCATGCCGCTTACGTGGAGTGAGTTCTCCATATTCTCTGAACCTTTTGATGATATTATGGACCGTAGATGTTGAAATCCCTAAATGTCTTGCAATTGCACTTTGAGAAACGTTGTTCTTAAACTATTTGACTATTTGCTCACGCAGTTGTGGACAAAAGGGTGTACCTGGCCCCATCCTTTCTTGTGAAAGACTGAGCATCTTTTGGGAAGCTGGTTTTATACCCAATCATGGCACCCACCTGTTCCCAATTAGCCTGCACACCCGTGGGATGTTCCAAATGAGTGTTTGATGATCATTCCTCAACTTTATCAGTATTTGTTGCCACCTTTCCCAATTTCTTTGTCACATGTTGCTGGCATCAAATTCTAAAGTTAATGATTATCAGTTTGAACATCAAATATGTTGTCTTTGTAGCATATTCAACTCAATATGGGTTGAAAATTATTTGCAAATCATTGTATTCCATTTATAGGGCTTCACGGTGGCAGAAGGGTTAGTGCGTCTGCCTCACAATACGAAGGTCCTGCAGTCCTGGGTTCAAATCCAGGCTCGGGATCTTTCTGTGTGGAGTTTGCATGTTCTCCCCGTGAATGCGTGGGTTCCCTCCGGGTACTCCGGCTTCCTCCCACCTCCAAAGACATGCACCTGGGGATAGGTTGATTGGCAACACTAAATTGGCCCTAGTGTGTGAATGTGAGTGTGAATGTTGTCTGTCTATCTGTGTTGGCCCTGCGATGAGGTGGCGACTTGTCCAGGGTGTACCCCGCCTTCCGCCCGATTGTAGCTGAGATAGGCGCCAGCGCCCCCTGCGACCCCAAAAGGGAATAAGCGGTAGAAAATGGATGGATGGATGTATTCCATTTATATTTACATGTAACACAATTTCCAAACTCATATATGGAAACAGAGTTTGTAAAATAGAATGCAAAAAATATATATATAAAAAATTCAATAAAGTGCAAAGCCATAGGCTCACTCAATCTCAGTAAATAACTTAAATTTGAAACACATCATCATCGTTTTCACAGCTGTTTGGTTGTTAGAGGTAGAGTGTTTTAATGTAGAGTTCTAAATCTTTTTTAAAGGCACAAAAAACAGGTCGGGTATTGAGAAACTTACATTTATGTATATAAAAC
Source organism: Nerophis ophidion (assembly GCF_033978795.1). Taxonomy (NCBI): domain Eukaryota; kingdom Metazoa; phylum Chordata; class Actinopteri; order Syngnathiformes; family Syngnathidae; genus Nerophis; species Nerophis ophidion. The sequence continues at coordinate 35,632,013 of NC_084622.1, forward strand.
TTAGCCAATTGTAGAATGAGGTTGCAAAGGTAAAATTCATTTAAAAAAGAATTTCAATTCAGTGTAAAACCAAACATATTATTTAATGTATATTATTGTTTTAGTTGCTTAAGAGATATTCCTGGCTCTGAATTGGTTCATTGCTATTTTTATGTTTTTGTGCATTACTTGTTGCCATCATCATTTACTCAGTACTTGAGTAGTTTTTTCACAACATACTTTTTTACTTTTACTCAAGTAAATATTTGGGTGACTCCTCCTTACCTTTACTTGAGTAATACATCTCTAAAGTAACAGTACTCTTACTTGAGTACAATATCTGGCTACTCTACCCACCTCTGCTCAGACGGCAAGAGAAAGTTCCAATGTCCAGGTCAGCTGTGATTCTACTTACCACATTGCGGGCTCCCGAGGATGTCATAAACAAAGGTAGCGTGTGCTTTGTATTACCTGGCCGTCGATGGAAGACTACTGAAAATGGCGAATGCTTTTGGACTGGCAGAGCAGACTGTATCAGTTATTGTCCGCCATTTATGTCGCGGACTCCACGTCTAGGTCCAGACTAAATAAAGTCACCAAAAATGAATGGACAATAAAGGTGAAGGCAAAAGAGTGATGAGTGTCCTGACCAGATATCTAGATCCCGAGATTCATTGATGTAAAATGTTCTTTATCACATTGTTAACTTTCACATGTCCATTAAAGATTTGATTAATTTATGATGGCTCAGGTGTGATTCACTACAATTGGGCCCCAGAGCACACTGGATTCCAGTTCATTGAAATACCACAACACTAGATATTGTTCAGATAAGTTACATTTAAAGGGGAAAATTATCACAATTTCTGAAGGGTTAAAACCAATAAAAAATCAGTTCCCAGTGGCTTATTTTATTTTTCTAAGTTTTTCTCAAAATTTTACCCATCACGCAATATCCCGAAAAACGGCTTCAAAGTTCCTGATTTTAACCGTCGTTATATCCACCCGTTTATTGTCCCGTGACGTCACTGCGTGAAGCCACCAGAAGCAAACATGGCGGATAGCACAGAAAGGTATAGCATAGTAGCTCGGATTCAGACTCGGATTTCAGTGGCGCAAGCGATTCAACAGATTACGTGTGCATTGAAACGGATGGTTGGAGTGTGGAGGCAGGTAGCGAAAATGAAATTGAAGAAGAAACTGAAGCTATTGAGCCATATCACGACAGACAGCGGCAGGGGAGGAAGCGTGGACAAATTCGGCGATCGCCTTCTAACCAACGATTGGTATGTGTTTGTTTGGCATTAAATGTGGGTGGAGGGAAAGGCTGGATGCAAATATAGCTACAAATGAGGCATAATGATGCAATATGAACATACGGCTAGCCTAAATAGCATGTTAGCATTGATTACCTTGCAGTCATGTCGTCACCAAATATGTCTGATTAGCACTCTCCACATAAGTCAATAACATCAACAAAACTCACCTTTGTGATTTCGTTGACTTTAGCGTTGGAAATGCATCTGCTTTGAGTGTCGCAGGATATCCACACATTCTTGCCATCTCTGTCTTAGCATAACTGTCCTCGGTACAGTGTGCAGAACAAACGAGGGACTTTCGCATCTTTTGGCCACTGGTGCAACTTGAATCAGTCTATGTTCGTGTTGTTACACCCTCCGACAACACACCGACGAGGCATGATGTCTCCAAGGTACGGGAAAACAGTCGAAAAAACGGAAAATAACAGAGTTGATTTGACTTGGTGCGTGTAATAAGATTGAGAAAATGGCGGGTCGCTTCACGATGTGACATCACGAGTGAAAGGTCATCGCTTGACAGGCTATCAATTGAAAGGCGTTTGAATCTCCAAATTCACCCTTTTGAGTTCGGAAATCGGTTAAAAAAACATACAGTCTTTTTTCTGCAACATCAAGGTATATATTGACGCTTACATAGGTCTGGTGATAATGTTCCCCTTTAAGAACTTGCACACAAAGCAACCATGGAGGTGACTGTGACATGCAAATTTTCCGTGCATGCGTATAAGTTCGCGTTGGGGGGTCTTAAATAACCATTGTGTGTGTGTGTGTGTGTGTGTGTGTGTGTGTGTGTGTGTGTGTGTGTGCGTGTGTGTGTGTGTGTGTGTGTGTGTGTGGACAAGGATAAGGTAAGGTGTAATTTACCCTGGATAACCTTATCTGGCTTAGTGTAGAAGGGGCCTTAGTCTTAAAAAAGTATTTTCTTCCAAACTGCCATCAAAACCCTTCTTCTTCAAAGTCAGAGTCATTAAAATGATCGCAGCAAATTACAGTCCTCTGGCTTGGTCTGTCCTATTTTGCGCGAGTCAATTTGACTGGAGAGGTCCATACTTTCCTCATATACCCATCATTTGGAAATGTATGCAGGCTGACCCCTTCTTTAGTTGCATTGCTACAACCTGCAACAACGCATCTGACAGACATATTTGATAATTCCTTCAAATTCTGTGAAAAAATGTCATTATTCGAGATGAAGATGGTACCAAAACACATTCTACACATATTAAGGAAATGGCCTCCAGTCTTCTGCAGGTGAAGTCTGCAGGCTGGTGCCGGCTCGTCCACATAATGGATTTAAAAGTGGGCGTTCCAAAACTTGTTATCAAAGAAGCAGAACACATTGAATCTCTATATAAGTGACATTTGTAAAGTTACAATGTTAGGACTTAGTAGGACTTAAAGTTAGTATCATTTGCAGATGATAGAACTGCATTTTGTTCAGAAGAGAACACACAGAAGCTAATACAAATAATAACAGAATAAATGAACAAATTAAAAAGATGGTTTGACAAAAACTCAGTAAGACTAAAATAAAGCTCTTTGGTAACAGAAGAAGAGAAAGAAACACAAATTCAAATAGACAGAGTAAATATTGAAAGGGTAAAAGAAAACAAATTTTTGGGTGTAATAATAGATGATAAAATGAACTGGAAAGCTCATGTAAAATATATACAACATAAAGTAGCAAGAAACTTGTCAATAAGGAAAAAATGCAAAACATGTTCTCGACCAAAAATCACTTCATATTCTTTACTGCTCGCTAGTGTTACCATATCTAAGTTATTGTGTAGAAATTGTCAAACTTGGACTTGTTCTTGGGTTGTTTTCCCGAGGTGCGAAGGTAATGGAGTGCAAACGGCGTGAAGGTAGGTACATATATATTTTACTCATAACAAGAATAAACAAAAAGCGCGCACGAGGGCGGAAGTACAAAAACTGGGCTATGAAACAAAAGACTAGGATAAAGGCTACAAACTACTAAACATAAAACAAAAACACTTGCACTGAGGCATGAATAACAAAAACTTGCACTGTGGCATAAATGACAAAACGTATGTGGCGTGGACAAAATGAACAGCATAGCAAGGCATGAAGCAGATAGTTGAGAACGTGAAGGAGGGGATGTTGCCAGGCTGACTACCTGGTAACTGTGGCTTAAATAAGGAACATGGTAAGTGCAAAGAGGTGTGAGAAAAGAAGACGGGGGCGTGACATGAAGACAAGGTGAAAACTAATGAGTTGGCATGGTAACGAAAACAAAACAGGAAGTGCAAAACAGGAACTGAGTGTCCAAAAAACAAAACCGAACATGACCAAAACAAAACATGATCCATAGGCGTGACAGAAATATGGGGAAATAACTACAAATGTGTGCTTCATCCACTAACTGTGTTATAAAAAAGAAAAATTAAAATACATAATGTTGGATATAGTGAACATACAAATCCTTTACCTATTAAATCACAATTATTGAAATTCAACAATTTGGTGCAATTGCAAACAGCTAAAATTATGTATAAAGCAAACTATAACCTGCTACCCAAGAATGTACAACAATTATTCACAACAAAAGAGGAGAAATATAATCTTAGAGAAAATCTAATCCGCGTACAACACTTAAAACCTTTAATATATCAGTATGAGGAATTAAATTATGGAATGGATTGCAAAGAAATCGAACAAAGCGCCAATATAATTCAGTTTAAGAGCCTGTTTGAAATACAAGTGTTCACAAAATACACAAAACAAGAATTATGATGAACATCTTTAACCCTTTTTTCCTTCTTTTTTTTTTGAGACAAATAAAGTTAATATTTGTTTACCTACCATGGTATGTTATTTATTTATTATTTATTTGTTCACTTTTCTGTTACAAAGAACAAGGAAATGGGATAAAATTGCTATTGTATGAAAAGGGGTAGGATTAAATAAGCTCATTACGTGCTGTAATGAAACAACTGGAAATGTGTGACGCATTATATTTTATCGTATGCTTGATTGATTGATTGATTGATACTTTTATTAGTAGATTGCACAGTTCAGTACATATTCCATTCAATTGACCACTAAATGGTAACAACCGAATAAGTTTTTAAACTTGTTTTAGTCGGGGTCCACGTTAATCAATTCATGCATGTTTGAAATAAACTGAAACTGAACTGAACTGAACTTAAAATCACTGCTGTGTCTACTTGTGGGGAATTTTACCTGTCGACATTATTTTTAGGTACAGCACAGTGCCAATGTTGTCAGCATTTGAGGAGCCCTCCATTGTGCTTCTTCGTTAGCCAATCCTTTGCTGCCTCGGCCACATGAAGTATTTTGGGTCATTGTTATGCTTGTGGACCCATCCACAAAACATCTTTAGTCTTTTGACCGAGGACAGTAAGTTCTCACACCAAAAAAGCTCATTCGACCACATCACGTGTTCCTACTTCGGGGTCGGCAACCTGCGGGTCTAGAGCCGCATGCCCTAGTGGCTCTCTGGAGCTTTTTCAAAAACGTATGAAAAATAGAAAAAAATGAGTGGGAAAAAATCAATTTTTTGATTTAATATAGTTTATGCAGGAGGACAAACATGACACAAGCCTCCTTAATTGTTATAAAGCACACTCTTTATACTAAACATGCTTCACTGATTCAAGTATTTGGCGAGCACCGTTTTGTCCCACTAATTTTGGCGGTCCTTGAACTCATCGTGGTTTGTTTACATGTACAACTTTCTCCGACTTTCTAGGACGTGTTTTATGCCACTTCTTTTTCCGTCTCATTTTGTCCACCAAACTATTAATGTTGTGCGTTGTGAGTTTTGTTGATGTTATTGATTAATGTGGAGTGCTAATCAGACATATTTTGTCCCTGCATGACTGCGAGCTAATCGATGCTAACATGCTATTTAGGCTAGCTCTATGTACACATTGCATCATTATGCCTCATTTGTAGCTATATTTGAGCTCATTTAGTTTCCTTTAAGTCCTCTTAATTAATTGTATATCTCATAACACACAGAAAGATCGTTCTCCCCGTGAATGCGTGGGTTCCCTCCGGGTACTCCGGCTTCCTCCCACTTCCAAAGACATGCACCTGGGGATAGGTTGATTGGCAACACTAAATTGGCCCTAGTGTGTGAATGTGAGTGTGAATGTTGTCTGTCTATCTGTGTTGGCCCTGCGATGAGGTGGCGACTTGTCCAGGGTGTACCCTGCCTTCCGCCCGATTGTAGCTGAGATAGGCGCCAGCGCCCCCCGCGACCCCGAAAGGGAATAAGCGGTAGAAAATGGATGGATGGATGGATCTCATAACACACTATCTGTATGTAATATGGCGTTTAATTGTTTGCGGTTGCAGACGGATTTGTTTTTGTATTTTTGGTCCAATATGGCTCTTTCAACATTTTGGGTTGCTGACCCCTGTCCTAGGTGTTTATTGGTAATTGTCAATTATCTCTTCAAACGGAACAGGATTTCGCACTAAATAAAACGCAAACAGGAAATATGTGTTTCCACTGTTGTTAACGAACAGTCACAAAATTTCTCAGTGTGAAGTTCCCCTGCCTGAGACAGCGCCAACCTATCCCTCACGCACGACACGTACTGCCGAATCGCTCATTTAAAAACCCACAGAGACCGACTGCGTGTGCAAGTGTGAAGGCAGAGAGCGAGAGAGAGAGAGAGAGAGGGAAAGAACTACAGGAAGGAAGGTGAGGAGAAGAAGAGGAGACAGGCGAGGCGGCAGTCACCTTGGCAAGTCAACTACATAAAGTAAAGCGGGTGCGTTACGAAACGTGGTGTATTGTTTTTGAGCCGTTATTCTGGGTTGGAAGCAAACGTCAGAGCTTTACAAATAAACGAGATGCTGCGGTGAATATCTGTCAGTCACTCGGTGTATAACAAAGAAGGCATTGATGTGTGGCCACGATTGTTCTTCATGATTTCCCTATTGGTGTATGAAGGCCCACCCACACACGCATACACACACACGTTCCGAACTCTGACAACACACACTCCCATCTCAGTTTCAGTCCCATCAGAGAAACACTGAGTGATTAAAAATACCTTTGAACAAATAGTGTTGGTTCACGGAATGTCTATTCAAGGTTCAGTGTGTGTGTGTGTGTGCGTCTGCAAAGTGGTTTGGGATGCTCGCTGGTATTGAAAAGTTGAATGCATTCCACGCTGTGCACATGCACACACACACACACACACACACACACACACACACACACACACACACACACAGGCCTAGTGAGTGGCGCACCTCAGGAGGTGGAAGATCTAATCATTTTGGCAGGAAGCTTTTAAGGTCTGCACCAGTGTTTTATTCAACACAGAGTCGCTCCCACCGGCTCGATGCGTGTTACCAACAAATTAGAGCCAACTTTGTCACCAATTCATTTCGTGTTGCCTAACTATTAAACGGGTGGCTCACCTCGAGGCTTCTTTTAGGAACAAACACTCGGTTTGTGGCAACGCCTGCTGCCTCGCTCCACCTCTGCAAAGTGCGATTGGGTTGGTACTACTTGACCTGCAGACACTTCTGGTTTTGACTCAGGTGCCAAACATTTAATTAGGCTAGTGTTCATTTAGCAGCCGTATTAAAAAGGTTTAGAGGTGAATATACAAGCTAGATGTCATGAAAAAAAAATATGTGAACCGGTTGAGAAATGTTTTTCACAAAGATTTAAAAGATCAAGTTACACCAGACCTGGGCAAATTAAGGCCCGCGGGCCACATGCGGCCCGTTAAGCTTTTCAATCTGGACCGCCGGACATTCACAAATAATTTTTTTAGATCTTTAAGTTGGAAACTGAAGCTGCCATTATGATGTGCAGTGATGTTTTCTAACGGCCGTAAGTCTTGAACTATACTATGTATTTCAAAGGTTTGAATCTACGCTTTTTGATGATATATTAGTTACTATGGTAATCTAATTAGTTACTTTGGTCATCTAATTAGTTACTATGGTAATCCACGGCACAGCAGCTCGGACGAGGCACCAAGCAGGGGGTACATCACTGAAAAAAGGTTGAGAACCACTGCTATAAGATATATAGCCAACAAAATATTTATTAATCTACTTTGTTAATACTGCTGTTTTTTCCCGGACTATAAGGCACACCTAAGTTATTATTTTTTTCTCAAAACTCGACATTGCGCCTTATAAACCGGTGCGCCTAATGTATGGAATAATTCTGGTTTTGCTTACTGACCTCGAAGCTATTTTATTTGGTACATGGTGTAATGATAAGTGTGAGCAGTACATGGAAGTCTAACATAAGAGATACATGTAGACTGCACTATGATAGAAATATCACTCAAGTAAACAACACCCACATGTTATTTGTTCAATTGACAATATAGAACATTACACACAGTGCTCAAAAATCTATCAAAATGTTTTAGTACGACTTTGGCAAGCTATGAAGCCGCACCACTCGGTGTGCTTCAACATCATCATCAGGCCTCCATCAGTCCAAACGGCTATGGAAACTGCGCCAGTCCAGAGGTCAAGTTTAAACTCAGCGACAACGCCTGCTGTGACTGATGAGTCCGATGCAGGAGAGGCAAACACGGCCGCATTGACTGCGGATATAGCTGGAAGGCGCAACTGCAAGAGTGCTTGTCTTCCGCTTGGTTCTCTTTTCATTGGCTGTGGCGTAGATCTTTTCCTCGCCGGTCTTCAGCTGTTTGTGAAGGACACTACGCCATTTGCTGCGGTCAGCCGCTGCATCTTCCCAATGTTCAGTGTTTATGTCCAGGGCTTTCATGTCCCGCTTGCAGACATCTTCACATCTTTGAAGCGCAGTTTTGGTAGGCCAACAGATCTCTTGCCAAAGTCAAGTTTGCCATACAGGATGTCCTTTGGGATACGTCCATCCTCCATACAGCACATTGCAGTCTGCATTGTCTGAGCAGCGTGAACATGGTAGGAAGACCAGCACGTTTGAGGACTTGGGCATTCATCACTGTGGAGAGGCGGAGCCGGCAGTCCGACAGCGAGGCAGGGCACACCGGAGACTGTTCCGAGATGGCGGCGAGGAGGCGGGGATGGTGAGCAAGCAGCGAGGCGGGGCGCGCCGGGATTGATGCTGCAATTATTATCAGGTGCGTGGACCGCCCAGCTAGGCACAAGTAAGTAATCCTCTCAAACTTTGTAAAAGGGCGGCAGCCTTAACGTCGGGGAGAGAGAGAGGGAGAGAGAAACCAGAGCCAACTAGAAGCATATGCGAGAAAGAGCCCGAGGAAGAAGATGACGCACGAAGTTGAAAAGCCAGGGCGGAAGAGCGAGCAGCGAACGGCAAGGCTGGAAAGCAATCCGGAAGAGGCTTTGTTGCTGAAAAATAAAAGAAGTCTAAACCTGCTCGCCAGAATGTCATCCCTTGGTGGTCCTTGGAACCTGCGCGACAGGGAGTGACTGTCACAGTCACCTTGTCACCTTGTCGAGGATATAGTGAAGGCAGCGCATGTGGAAGTTATTCAGTTTGCGCTCCTGTTTGGAATATGTTGTCAATGTTTTACTGCCAGAGAGAAGAGTGCTGACTTCAATGCAGGCATTGTACACTGCCATCTTGGTAGGATTTCTCAGCTTCCTGATCTCCCAGACGCGGGTCGTGAGGCGCCCTAGGGTTGTGACAGCTTTGCAGCGTTGATATCACCATTGAGGGACAGATTGTCACAGATGGTGGATCCCAGGTATGTGAATTGGCGTACGACTTCCAGTTGGTACTCATCAATTGTGAGGGCTGGTGGAGTGTCCACTTTCTGACTCAACATATTGGTTGTTTTTAGACTGATGGTAAGCCCGAAGTCTTTGCAAGCTTGGGAGAATCTGTCCATAAGGCACTGAAGTTCTTATTCAGTGTGCGAAATGACGGCGGCATCATCAGCAAAGAGCGTGTCCCGGATGATTGTCTCATTGACTTTGGTCCTTGCTTTAAGACAGGCCAGGTTGAAAGGTTAGCCGTCAGATCTGGCACGTAGTGTTGCAGTCCCAAAAGCATGTTTGATGAGCAGGACAAAAAAGATGCCGAAAAGGGTAGGAGCAAGGATGCAACCTTGCTTGACTCCGCTGTTAATGTCAAATGGGTTGGACATGCTACCCTCATACTGGGTGGTTGCCTTCATGTCATCATGAAAAGATCTAATGAGTCTATGTAGCTTTGGAGGACATCCAATCTTGGGTAGGATGCTGAAGAACCCTACTCTGCTGACCAGGTCGAAAGCCTTGGTCAGGTCAATGAAGGATATGTACAGGGGCTTCTGTTGTACCATGCATTTCTCCTGAAGTTAGCATTGGGAGGATATCATGTCCACTATAGAGCACTTGGCACGAAAGCCTCATTAAGATTCCTAGTAAACGCGCTCAGCAAGTTTCTAAAGGCTCACAAGCACTTCACAACATATGAGCATTATTATGGTGTGTGTATAAGGTAAGTCATATATGGTGTTTTGATTTGCAATATTATGCAAAAGCAACTTTTCTTACAATCTGGTACCTGCTGATCTGTATTTGGGATCTGCATGAATCCTGAAATATTGCGTGGGTCCGCCTTTGTAGTCCGTGCCTACACCAAAAGCTTCCTCTTTTTCTATATCTTCTTGTTATGGGACATTTATCCTCCGCTGTTGCCATTTCTAATATAAAGTATTGTAAAGTTCTAACTTATATCTGTCAGTAAAACTTGCCATGAAAACAGTAAAGCATACCCGTGTAGTGAGTTTACATAATTCACCTAAGGAACTTTAGTTATTAGCGTTCCGGTCGGACATTTTTTCACGGGACACAAATCCAGTGTGGTTGTTTCCGGATGAGGAGATGTTGCTACGTTATTGATTTAAGTAAAGTCTGAATGTGATTGCCCACAAAACGGCACATCCGGAAGCGACTGTGAGAAAGTGGCTTGAAGATGATCTGTAAAACATAATCTAGGCAACGTTTTGACCAAAGAACCACCATTACATGTTATGTAGACCAGTGGTTCTCAACCTTTTTTCAGTGATGTACCCCCTGTGAACAGTTTTTTAATTCAAGTACCCCCTAATCAGAGCAAAGCATTTTTGTTTGAAAAAAAGAGATAAAGAAGTAAAATACAGCACTATGTCATCAGTTTCTGATTTATTAAATTGTATAACAGTGCAAAATATTGCTCATTTGTAGTGGTCTTTCTTGAACTATTTGGAAAAGATATAAAAATAACTAAAAACTTGTTGGAAAATAAACAAGTGATTCAATTATAAATAAAGATGTCTACACATAGAAGTAATCATCAACTTTAAGTGCCATCTTTGGGGATTGTAATAGAGATCCATCTGGATTCATGAACCTAATTCTGAACATTTCTTCACAAAAAAAAAAAACTTAAACCTCAATATTTATGGAGCATGTCCACAAAAAATGTAGCTATCAACACTGAATATTGCATTGTTGCATTTCTTTTCACAGTTAATGAACTTACATTAATATTTTGTTGAAGTATTATTCAATAAATATATTTATAAAGGATTTCTGAATTGTTGCTATTTTTAGAATATTTTTGAAAAATCTCACGTACCCCTCAGCATACCTTCAAGTACCCCCAGGGGTACGCGTACCCCCATTTGAGAACCACTGATGAAGACCACAAGGAAGTGTTTTCAGTTCAGCAAAAAATAATAACAATATGACTCCTCTAATGCGTCCTATAATCGGGTGCGCCTTATATATGAAAAAAGGTCAAAAATAGACCATTCATCGGCAGTGCGCCCCATGGTCTGGAAAATACGATATTTAGGTATGGTTACAATATATTTTTTTCCAGCATGTATTTATTTGGAGTTGGAGATAGGCTCCTGCTCCAAGGAGTTGGTAAAAGCAAAATGTATATTTAATCTTACCCCTTCTCAATGTCTTTCACTGATTTACAATATCTTTTTTTTTCTTTTTTTTTTTTGTCCTGTCCAGCTTCTCAGGCAAATCATATAAGTTGATTTAGATGCCGATATCGGCAGATTTACTTTACAAAATCAATCAATCAAGCATACGGTCGGCAGATTTACTTTACAAAAGAGAAGTATAGGATACTTCTCTTGTTGCCTTATTTGAATTTGACTTTATTAAATGTATTTATATTATTATTTGGTGCAGCCGGGCCGGAGCAGGAGGGGATAGAAAGAGAAAAAAAGGAAGACAGAGGGGGAAATTGTGGGGATAAGAGGGGGATTAGATAGAGAGACAAAAATAACAACAGAAAATACAACAATAACAACAACAACAATAGAACAACACCAGCACATACAATATGTACAAATATGATCATAAAAGTGATAGTAAATAAGCAGTTAGCGAAATAAATAATAATATAGTAATGACAATGAGTATTTTTACACTAAAACTGGAGCAATACAAATACCAATAGAAAAAGCGCTATTGATCATGAACAAAACAAATAGTTTACCTCTATTATCAACAATACAGTTGTTCAAATGCAACAATACGTATACATATTGATAGCTAGAAAGATAATACAAATTTTAAAAAAGTAAATAAAAAAAAAGGAATACCGAAAGATGAAAGGGAAGAGAGAGAGGCAACCTATATTAATCTTGTATATTGTTATAGTAACAATGGGTTAAGGTTTGTCAATATGCCATGTGTTACCCAGTTTACCCTAGGGCAACAACGTTGATATATGTTTGATGAAACGTGATTTACAACATCAAATTTACATATTTGACGCTAAACATTGCAGCATACACAAAAATCAATTCCATGTCAATGTGTTCTCCCCGTGAATGCGTGGGTTCCCTCCGGGTACTCCGGCTTCCTCCCACCACCAAAGACATGCACCTGGGGATAGATTGATTGGCAACACTAAATTGGCCCTAGTGTGTGAATGTGAGTGTGAATGTTGTCTGTCTCTCTGTGTTGGCCCTGCGATGAGGTAGCGACTTGTCCAGGGTGTACCCCGCCTTCTGCCCGATTGTAGCTGAGATAGGCGCCAGCGCCCCCCGCGACCCCGAAAGGGAATAAGCGGTAGAAAATGGATGGATGGATGGATGTATGTAAGTACATGAAAACAAAAAAGGCTTTTACTCTCGGTTTGAAGTTGACAAAGTGGTCACTGCAAACTTGATCGTGTTGTGGGCTCCACTCGACAAGAACAAGTCCATCAGTTACCTTTCTGTGCACGATTACCTAAAATGGATTTTGTTGCCAAACCCTGAGGTAATTATCCTGTATATAATCCTCTTTCTTTTCGGATTCCTTGCACAGCTTATGCAAATTTCAGACATGCTCTGAAATTGATTATCTCAGAATTATGCGCTGTGAAAACATAGGATCCATTCATAAGCAGCATAAACATGTGTCATGCGGCAGCATGCACGACATTATGTAAAAGTAAATCAGAGAGCAGTGAAATGGCACAAACAAGCCTCCCGACGACTGTGCAGCGAGTGGAAGCCTCATCTGTCGCGACAGACAGTAGATTTAGATAATAAGACAGCTGCTCTCACTTTCCTCTCACTAAAAGACACTGACAGGCCACAAAATGAGGTACACCTGCAGGATTTAATGAGATAGTTGTATTAAAAGTATCTGTCTTTACAAAGTAAATGATAAGTACAAGTTTTGATTGACACGGACACATCAATTTAACTTTATGCTTATCATTGTGCACTGGGCAGGGCCAGTGAAGAGGAGGGGAAAGTGGGGAAGTTGGACAGGGGCCCCAAGAGTCTGTTTGGAGGGACTGGAGGAGATGCAGATGAGGGAACAGGGCTGCGGAGCTAGCACTGAGCGCTGGGACGGAGAGGCTTCGCGGTGTCTCGACTGGGTGAGCAGGTGTCGCACACATCAGTCACCTTGGACGTATCCTCGCTCATCCATGCGGACTGGACATTGGTCGAGAGTGGAGTCGGCTGTCTTGGTTGCTTTGTTGGGTCTGCTTCTGTCTCTGGCCATGCTCCCTCCTCCCCAGCGGACGATGGCATGGAACACCGCAGAGGCCACCACAGTGGATATGTTTCTTTTACTTTTTATTCATAGCTGTATGTAGAAGTGTCTGGTTGTATCTGCTGCTTGAATGTCTTTAATGTCCTCTGTGTTCTTTGTTGTTTGATGTTTCCCTCTTACACACATGTAAGAGGGATGTGTACTATGGCTATGAGTTGTTTTTTGTTTTTTTCCCTTGGCCTCAGTCTGCACCCCCACTCCAGGGCCCAAGCTAAGACCGATTTTTTTTATTTAATTTTAATCTTCTATTCTTTTCTTCCCCCCGCCCCCCATGTTTACCTGTATGTCATCTTTTTTGTAAGGGGCGCTGGAAGCCGGCAGACCCGTCAGCGATCCTGTTCTGTCTCCCTGTAATGTTTGTCTGATCTTGAATGGGATTGTGCTGAAAATTGTAATTTTCCTGAAGCAACTCTCCTGACGGAATAAATAAAGTACTATCTAATCTAATCTAATCTAATCAAACACGGGGGGGGGGGGATCCTTGAGTTTTTGTAAAACTTGAATATTGTTTCATATCCGTACATTCAGCTTCAAAAAGAGAAGATCGTGAATCTTAATTTGATCATTGTTGTTGTTTGTTACCAAGTCTTCGTGGCATGATTAGAACACGCTCGCGTTTGTTTCCGAAAGTAGGAACACAAATGTCGGAAGTGCGTTGCTATGGGAACAGAAATAAATGCGCTGAGGAAAGAAGTTCCAGTAATGCATGAAATGACCAAAATACAGTAAATATTGTGAATATTACATATTGTTATGAACGTGTGTGTTACTACATTACTGTATATATACTTGCAGCGTGTATTCAAAACGTTGTTTTAGAGGGCTTTGAAGGCTACAGTGGAACTAGGTTTTAAAGACAAGGGTGGCTAAACCCCAGGAGATGCACTCTCATCCATCCATCCATTTTCTATCGCTTGTCCTTTTCGGGTTCGCGGGGGGTGTTGGAGCTTATCACAGCTGCATTCCTGACGGCAGATGCGGTACAGCCTGGACAAGTTGCCACTAATAGACGGACAACATTCACACTCACATTCACACACTAGGGTCAATTTAGTGTTGCCAATCAACCTATCCCCAGGTGCAGGTTTTTGGAGGTGGGAGGAAGCCGGAGTACCCGGAGGGAACCCACGCAGCCACGGGGGGAACATGCAAACTCCACACAGAAAGACCCCGAGCCTGAGCACTAATAATAATAAAATAATATTGAATTATGATTCCTATGATTCATTAAAGATAATCAAATGTGTATCAGCTGTCTTGTTCTAGTTTAAATACACTATATTGCCAAAAGTATTTGGCCACCTGCCTTGACCTCACATATGAACTTGAAGTGCCATCCCATTTCTAACCCATAGGGTTCAATATGATTCCGGTCCACCTTTTGCAGCTATTACAGCTTCAACTCTTCTGGAAAGGCTATCCACAAGGTGTGTTTATAGGAATTGTCTACCATTCTTCCAAAATTGCATTGGTGCGGTCACACACTGGAGTTAGTCGAGAAGGCCTGGCTCTCAGGCTCTGTTCTAATTCATCCCAAAGGTGTTCTACCGGGTTTAGGTCAGGGCTCCATGCAGACCAGTCAAGTACTTCCACACCAGACTCTGTCATCCATGTCCTTTTGGACCTTGCTTTGTGCACAGGTGCACAGTCATATTGGAAGAGGAAGGGGCCCGCTCCAAACTGTTCCCACAAGTATGGGAGCTTGGAATTGTCCAAAATGTTTTGGTATCCTGGAGCATTCAAAGTTCCTTTTACTGGAACTAATGGGCCAAGGCCAACTCCTGAAAAACAACCCTATGCCATAATTCCTCCTCCACCAAATTTCACACTTTGCACAATGCAGTCCAAAATGTACCGTTCTCCTGGCAAACTCCAAACCCAGACTCATGCCTCAGATTGCCAGATGGAAAAGTGTGATTCATCACTCCAGGGAACGTGTCTCAACTGCTCTAGAGTCCAGTGGTGACGTGCTCTACACCACTGCATCAGACACGTTGCATTGAACTTGGTGATGTATGGCTTAGATACAGTGGAAACCCATTCCATGAAGGTCTCTGCGTACTGTACGTGGGCTAATTGGAAGGTCACATGAAGTTTGGCGCTCTGTAGCAACCGACTGTGGCCACCTCTTTGCACTACGTGCTTCAGCATATTGTGACCCCTCTCTGTCAGTTTACGTGGCCTACCACTTCGTGACTAAGTTGCTGTTGTACCCAAACTCTTCCATTTTCTTATAATAAACCCGTCAGTTGACTTTGGAATATTTAGGAGTTAGGAAATTTAATGACTGGATATGTTGCACAGGTGGCATCCTATGACAGTTCCACGCTGGAAATCACTGAGTCCCTGAGCGCAGCCAATTCTCTCACAAATGTTTGAAGAAACAGTCTTCATGCCTGAGTGATTAGAACACCTGATTCTGATCATTTGGATGGGTGTCCAAATACTTTTGGCAAAATAGTGAATGTTAATCCCATCTTTTAAATGTAAATCCTCATTAGCGTTTTTACATGTGTTTTAATGAATGAATGAATGAATGAATGGACTTTTTTTTAAATCTGCGTTCAAAAGACTCCGGCTTATTAGTGATTCCTAAAGCCCAAAAAAAGTCTGCGGGCTATAGAGGGTTTTCCGTTCGGGCTCCAGTACTCTGGAATGCCCTCCCGGTAACAGTTCGAGATGCTACCTCAGTAGAAGCATTTAAGTCTCACCTTAAAACTCATTTGTATACTCTAGCCTTTAAATAGACCTCCTTTTTAGACCAGTTGATCTGCCGCTTCTTTTCTTTTTCTCCTCTGTCCCCCCCTCCCTTGTGGAGGGGGTACGGTCCGATGGCCATGGATGAAGTACCGGCTGTCCAGAGTCGAGACCCAGGATGGACCGCTCGTCGGGACCCAGGATGGACCGCTCGACTGTGTATCGGTTGGGGACATCTCTACGCTGCTGATCCGCCTCCGCTTGGGATGGTTTCCTGTGAACGGGACTCTCGCTGCTGTTTTGGATCCGCTTTGAACCGAACACTATGGATTGAACTTTCACAGTATCATGTTAGACCCGCTCGACATCCATTGCTTTCGGTCCCCTAGAGGGGGAGTGCCCACATTTGAGGTCCTCTCCAAGGTTTCTCATAGTCATCATTGTCACTGGCGTCCCACTGGGTGTGAGTTTTCCTTGCCCTTACGTGGGTTCTTTCGAGGATGTCGTAGTCGTAGTGGTTTGTGCAGTCCTTTGAGACATTTGTGATTTAGGGCTATATAAATAAACATTGATTGATTGATTGATTGATATTTGCATATAACGAGATTAAAGACTCCAACTTAAGGTGCGGTAGTGGAAACAAACATGGGGTGAAATAAATAACACAAGAGGTAATAAAGGAAAAAACTAACAATTGAAATAAACAGACTACTATCCAATAAAAAATAATAAGAAATCCTGTACAATATACAAAACACTATAGAAATACAAATTACTGTACAATATACAGAACAAGAACAAGAAAAAGCTGGTTAAAACCAGATTCATGCAATTGTTTGTTTATTAGTGAATGTAAACATATTAATCATTGGGCAGCGATGTCGGGGTTAAGGTGGGATATCTTTAGGGGTCGTGCATATGGGGTTCCAAAATTTGGTGCTGCGCCCTTGGCACTGGGTTATTCTGAGAACTATTATGGCTATCTTATTATTAGATACATGTGACTCCAAGTATTAGACACCCTATGCTCATCCACTACCCAACAATATTAAGACTAAGAAATATAACACGTGCCAAACACCACATGTAACTCATTAATGAGAATTTTCTAGTGCGGTATGGCTAATCAACCCTAATAAGGTAAACAAAGCATAACCAAAGCGCACACTGAGATGTCACCAGAGTCCAGATGAATGATGGCTTAATGAAAACAAATGACCTATTCAGATCACATGTCCTTTAATGCATTGTTTGATAGCATGAACCCATGTGGTGTTGTGTGCACACACTATAGGGGACCTTATAGCTGCCATTCTGCACTGACCTTGGCTCATTCTGGCTGGCAGGTGTATTTTTAATGGGACATGTATTTGTTTTGTTTTTTGGGGCTCAATAACAACAACTAAATAAACGGGGTTTCGATAGAATGTCCAGGTGCTTATTTCTCAACAGATTTTGAATTAAATTAGTTCATTTCGGTTATATGGTCAACCATTTTGAGTGATCAATTTAACAGCACAGATTATACAAATCAACAATCATACACAAAATTTAATAAGCTGAAGCCATGAATTGATTAACGTGGACCCCGACTTAAAGAAGTTTAAAAACTTATTCGGGTGTTACCATTTAGTGGTCAATTGTACGAAATATGTACTGTACTGTGCAGAATACTTGTAAAAGTTTCAATCAATTAATCAATCAATCAATCAATCAAAACGTTTTTTCCATATTTAATGTATTGTGTTGAAATTTGGGGAAATGTTTATAAAGCAAACATAGACCCAATAATAAAACTTCAAAAAAGGGTCATTTGAATAATACACAAAGTGTGCTACTGTGAACATACCAATCCCATTATTTATAAATTCAAATGTATTGAAATGTTCAGACATTGTGTTTTTAAAAACAATGGAAATTATGTTTGGAGTAAAGAACTACAGCCTTCCAGCTTGTATTCTTAGGCTATTTCATTTAAGAGGAGAAAACTGTAATTTACAGGGATATCGATTTTTGAAATAGGTAAAGCGAGAACGAATATAAAATACAAATGTATTACAGTTTTAGGAGTTAAATGGTGGAACAAGCTCAGTGATGAGCTGAAGACATGCACTTCTTTGGTAAGGTTTAAGAAAACATTGAAAGGTGAAATAATTGAAAATTATAAAATATAGTAACAATTACTTTCATCCCATTGATTTTTTTTTTTTGTTAACTTTGATGTTCCAGGCAATCTAATTTTCAGTGAAGTTATAGGATAGGCAAATATAAGCTTTGGCTTCAGCCTACTCCTTGTTTTGGTCATCCTTTTTCTTTTCTTTCGTGTGTAAATGTGCATAATTGTATACATATAACATGTACTGTAAAACTGATCACACAAAATGGTTGATTGATTTGATTGATTATATGACCGAAATAAACCTATTTAATTCATTCATTCAATCAATCAATCAAAGGCTTATATTTGCCTATCCCATACGTTCACTGGAAGTTAGATTGCTTGGAACATCAACGTTCAAAAAAATCTATGGGATGAAAGTTATCGTTGATATGTTTTATAATTTTCCATTATTTCACCTTACAAGGCTTTCTGAAACCTTAAAAAAGAAATACATGTCTTCCACCATTTACCTCCTAAAATTGAAACACATTTGTATTTTATATTCGTTCTCACTTGACATATTTCAAAAGTCAATATCCCCCGAAAATTATAGTTTTCTCCTCTTAATTTAAAGTCAAAGGCCTACTGAAATGAGATTTTCTTATTTAAATGAGGATAGCAGGTCCATTCTATGTGTCATACTTGATCATTTCCCACTGGGTGTGAGTTCTCCTTGCCCTTATGTGGGTTCTTCCGAGGATGTCGTAGTCGTACTGGTTTGTGCAGTCCTTTGAGACATTGTGATTTGGGGCTATATAAGAAAACATTGATTGATTGATTGATCATTTCGCGATATTGCCATATTTTTGCTGAAAGGATTTAGTAGAGAACATCCACGATAAAGTTCGCAACTTTCGGTGCTAAGAGAAAAGCCCTGCCTCTACCGGAAGTCGCAGACGATGACGTCACATGTTGATGGCTCCTCACATATTCACATTGTTTTTAATGGGAGCCTTCAACAAAAAGTGCTATTCGGACCGAGAAAACGACAATTTCCCCATTAATTTGAGCGAGGATGAAAGATTTGTGTTTGAGGATATTGATAGCGACGGACTAGAAAAACAAAAAAAAAAGTTTTAAAAAAATAAAACGCGATTGCATTGGGACGGATTCTGATGTTTTTAGACACATTTACTAGGATAATTCTGGGAAATCCCTTATCTTTCTATTGTGTTGATAGTGTTTTAGTGAGTTTAATAGTACCTGATAGTCGGAGGTGTACGTCCACGGGTGTCTTGACGCGCAGTGTCTCAGAGGAGTCGACGGCAGCTATGGACGGCACAAGCTCAGCTTTTCTCCGGTAAGAACCAACTTTTTAAGCACTATTTTCTCACCGAAACCTGCTGGTTGACATTCCGTCGTGTTTCATGTTCGCTTGACCGCGCTCTGATCCATTGTAAAGTTTCACCTCCAGGAATTTTAAACAAGGAATCACCGTGTGTTTGTGTGGTTAAAGGCTAAAGCTTCCCAACTCCATCTTGCTACTTTGACTTCTCCAATATTGATTGAACAAATTGCAAAAATTCAGCAACACAGTTCTCCAAAATACTGTGTAATTATGCCGTTAAAGCAGACGACTTTTAGCTGTGTGTGTGCGCAGCGCTCATACTTCCCCAAAACCCGTGACGTCTTGCGTACACGTCATCATTACACAATGTTTTCAAGACAAAACTCCCGGGAAATTTAAAATCGCAATTTAGTAAACTAAAAAGGCCGTATTGGCATGTGTTGCAATGTTAATATTTCATCATTGATATATAAACTATCAGACTGCGTGGTGAGTAGTAGTGGGTTTCAGTAGGCCTTTAAGTTAAAGTACCACAGATTGTCACACGCACACTAGGTGTGGTGAAATGTTTCCTCTGCATTCCACCCTTCCCCTTTTTCACCCCTTGGGAGGTGAGGGGAGCAGTGAGCAGCAGCGGTGGTCACGCCCAGGTATCCTTTTGTGGGACTTAATCCCCAATTCCAACCCTTGATGCTGAGTGCCAAGCAGGGAGGTCAGGGGTCCCATTTTTTATAGTCTTTGGTGTGACTCGGTTTGAATTCACGACCTACCGATCGCAGGCCGGACACTCTAATCATAAGGAAGACACAATTTTCATTGTTTTTAAAAACACAATATCTGAAAATGTTAACACAGTAGAACTTATGAATAATTAGATTACATTAGATTAGATAGATTAGAGAGTACTTTATTTATTCCGTCAGGAGAGTTCCTTCAGGAAAATTACAATTTTCAGCACAATCCCATTCAAGATCAGACAAACATTACAGGGAGACAGAACAGGATCGCTGACGGGTCTGCCGGCTTCCAGCGCCCCTTACAAAAAAGATGACATACAGGTAAACAAGTGGGGGAAGAAAAAAATAGAAGATTAAAATAAAATTAAATAATCGGTCTTAGCCTAGGCCCTGGAGTGGGGGTGCAGACTGAGGCCAAGGGGAAAAAAATAAAAAATAAAAAAACAACAACTCATAGCCAAAATACACATCCCTCTTCCATGTGTGTAAGAGGGAAACATCAAACATCAAAGAACACAAAGGACATTAAAGACATTTAAGCAGCAGATACAACCAGACACTTCTACATACAGCTATGAATAAAAAGTAAAATAAACATATCCACTGTGGTGGCCTCTGCGGTGTTCCACGCCATCGTCCGCTGGGGTGGAGGGAGGATGGCCAGAGACAGAAGCAGACCCAACAAGGCAACCAGGACAGCCGACTCCACTCTCGGCCAGTGTCCAGTCCGCATGGATGAGCGAGGATACGTCCAATGGATAATGGCTGCGCGGATCATATTCTATTTAGGTTTTTCAGGTTACGTGTGTTTTTCTGTTAGTCTTGGACTCCTTCTGTTCCTGTTCATGCACCTGAGTTTGTTACCATAGCAACTTATTACTTTCACCTGCCGCTTGTGCTTCCGACGCACACCTGTATGTTATCACTGACACTATTATTTAAGCCTGCCTTTGCCGTTCAGTCGGTCTGGCTTTGTTGTTGCATCACGCGACTGCCATGTAAGTTTGTCTTGTCTCCTAGCCCCTGCTAGTTGTCTTAATCTGTGCTAAGTGTTAGCCTTAGCTTCCGGTGCGCTCGGCACCTCATCCAGTTGGTTTGTTTTGTGTTTTTGTACCAGTGTTATTTTTACCATTAAATCAAGTCCTTACTGGCAAGTCCTGTCCGGATTGTCCTTTGCCTCCATGGGAGAACAAAATCCCGCATCACCATGCGACCCTTACGTGACAGGTAGGTTCATAGTGGCAGACTTTGGGTATTATTTTAATTACCCTCTCTTGATGTTTAATTATTGGGTCTATGTTTGTTTTATACACATTTCCCCAAACTCCAACACAATATGTTAGATATAGAAAAAGATAAGAATAATATAACATATGCAGACATTTCTTATTCAGCATGTGTCTTACTTTATAAAGAATAGCAATGGATTTGTATATTTTAACTAATTTACAGAAGAAAATGTACTCAATTTTAGGGCGATTGCAACCTTTCATTTATACATCTTCAAAGGGTTTTGTACACAAGTGTTCATTTATGATTTTCTCTTATTTACATAGGATCAGAATCATACGTACAGGCTCAAATATATACTCAAACCTCAGAAAGACAAAACACACAAAAGCACACAAGGAGAATACAACAATAAGGAGGGCAACACTGGCAGATAAACCCTCCTGATTGGCAATCAGGGACAGGCGAGAAGAACAACACCCAAAATAAATAGTGAGGACAAACAAAACAGGACGTGGAACAAAAAAAGAGCACCGGATAGGAAGAATATATAAACAGCAAAACAACAAAACAGCCATGATGGATCATGACATAAAACTGCTTTTAAACTCATCTATTGATTTCAAGTTCAGGAAAATGCACTTCAAACAAAATCTAAATCTGCACTCAAATCTGACTTTAATGTCATTTTCCTGAGACACACTCACGTTGTCATGACCTAGTGGCAAAGGCAAAAGTGTTTTATGTCTTTGAACGTGGCAGGAGTGTTAACTGCTCCTCTTGCCGCGCAACATTGCCAAGGTTGGATGCAGGAAGACCATGAATTTAATATTCTGATTTTTATGGAACCAACAATTCAGACAGTACTGCAGACCCAACATAATTTCACATGCTTGTCCAAGAAGACGCCGACTGATGCTGGACAACTAATTAAGGCC
This sequence comes from Nerophis ophidion, assembly GCF_033978795.1. Taxonomy (NCBI): domain Eukaryota; kingdom Metazoa; phylum Chordata; class Actinopteri; order Syngnathiformes; family Syngnathidae; genus Nerophis; species Nerophis ophidion. Next base: position 35,654,353 of record NC_084622.1, read on the forward strand.
GTTACTGTCCCACACGCCATTAGACTGTACAACTCCTCTCTGGGACGGGGGACGGGGGGTACTAGGATGACAGGGGATGCAAAACACTAACAGTGCAATACGTTTTCATAACATGGTCACTACTGCCTACTTTGTCTTGTTATATTCTTATTTTACTGTTATATTGTTATTCCCATTGTTTTTATTCTTTTTGTAATATTTCTCTATTTTGTTTCCTTTTAAACCCCCATTATTTACTTTTTACTTTTTTCTTTAAATTGATCTCAACTCTGTACACTGCTGCTGGAATTTTAATTTTCCTGAAGGAGCTCGCCTGAAGGAATCAATAAAGTACTATCTATCTATCTATCTATCTATCTACTGATGCCGAAAGCATCTGGGAGAGAAGGGCTTCAAGATGGAGCTTCGGTTTGAGCAGTGGCATCAATTGTGGCGATTGTCCTGTTGAAAGATGAGATCACTGCTGCATGGAATAGGTCTTTTGTAGGTGAGAAAGATGACGGCTGCAACATTTTCACATGTCCAGTGACAATTCTGACACATTCAAAGACTGAAAGCGGTTTTGCTTTTGCTAACGTGACAGTGTCAATGTCTGACAAAACGAAAATAAAACACAGATTTGGACCTTTTTAAGACTTGTGATCATTTGTGGGCAGTTTATTAGATTGCAGTCTACCTATTTGTTTTCTCTACTTCACCTTTCTTCTTTTTGCATTGTGATCCTCTACTTAGAGGGGAACTGCATTTTTTTTTAATTTTGCCAAACATTCACAATCCTTATGTAAGAAAACAACCCATATGTTTTTTTTTTTATGCTTTGTAATTAGTAAAGAAATGCGATCAAAAGTCTGCTTACAAGCATTAGGCATACATGGCACATCAATCAATCAAAGTTTATTTATATAGCGCAGCGGTCCCCAAACTACGGCCCGCCAGCATTCAAATTCCAGCCCGCGGGAAGACCCAAGTAAAAAAAATATATATATATATTTCAAATCTGTACTTTCTAATCCATTTTGTACCACTTGTTACTCTCGATGTCTCCTAGCCGCTCAGGCAAATCATATTGTCTCTCAATGAATGTTCCCATCAATAACGTGACACCATCGCGAACGGAATATATATATATATGTCCCAAGATGGCAGCAAGGAGGCGGAGAATGCGGCGGAGCGGAGAGGCGGGAAGTGCCGGGAGCGACGCTGCTGCAATCTAAATCAGGTGCTTGGATCGCGCACCGGCAGACAATCAACATATCTCCTGGCAGTGTATAAAAGGGGAGAAGGAGGAGAATTCGGGGCAGAAGGAGTTGGAGAATCTGAGTACAGATGGTCTTTTTTTTTTTTAATGCAGTACAATTGCAAATATAAGCCACAATGGGGCCAAAGAAAGTAGCAAGTGTCAGCAGCACTTTGATAAAGAAGGTGAGACATACTATTAATCTCAACATCCATCCATCCATCCATCCATTCGTTTTCTACTGCTTGTCGCCTTCGGGGTCGCGGGGGGTGCTGGAGCCTATCTCAGCTGCATTCGGGTGGAAGGCGGGGTACACCCTGGACAAGTCCAGGTAAAAGATATGTTTACCTTATTTTTCGGAGTATAAGTCGCTTTGGAGTATACGTCGCACCTGCCAAAAATGCATAATAAAGAAGAGAAAAAACATATATAAGTCGCACTGGAGTATAAGTCGCATTTTTGGAGAAATGTATTTGATAAAACCCAACACCAAGAATAGACATTTGAAAGGCAATTTAAAATAAATAAAGAATGGTGAACAACAGGCTGAATAAGTGTACGTTATATGACGCATAAATAACCAACTGAGAAGGTGGCTGGTATGTTAACGTAACATATTATGGTGAGAGTCATTCAAATAACTATAATATATTGAACATGCTATACGTTTCCCAAACAATCTGTCACTTCTAATCGCTAAATCCCATGAAATCTTATACGTCTAGTCTCTTACATGAATGAGCTAAATAATATTATTTGATATTTTACGGTAATGTGTCAATAATTTCACACATAAGTCCCTCCTGAGTATAATTCGCACCCCTGGCCAAACTATTAAAAGAAACTGCGACGTATAGTCCAAAAAATACGGTAATCAATATTAATTTGTCAATTTCATTCGCCATTTGCATGTATGTCACACTGTTTTTTGCACACATTTTATAATTCTCGAAAAAATATGTTTTGTTTTTAAACGAAACGGATTAGTTGGATTTACATTATTTGTAAAGGGAATTTATTTTATTTTGTCCGTCAACTTGAACAAAAACTATTTTTTTAAGGAAAATTGTGAACGTTGTCTATCTGTGTTGGCCCTGCGATAAGTTGGCGACTTGTCCAGGGTGTACGACGCCTTCCGCCCGATTGTAGCTGAGATAGGAACCAGCGCCCCCCGCGACTCCAAACGGAATAAGCGGTAGAAATGGATGGATGGGTGGATGTGTAGAAAAAGTGACCTTTATAATACTTCGCTGAGTCATTAAAGGTGCCGTCCACCTTTTTGACCTTTACCAAGGAAGCAGAAACTATTAATAGTGTTGACATGTATGACAAAGTGGATCCTAGTTTTCTATTTTTAAGGATATTTATTATGAAAATCCAACATTCCCTCCCTGTTGGCACTTGTTTTTGTGTATTTTGGATCTGCATAAGTCCCAAAAGTTTCAATTCAACCTATGACATTTTCTTCCCTGTGACATAAGCAGATATCTCCATATAAAGTATTTAGTCAGCCACCGATTGTGCAAGTTCTTCAACTTAAAATGACGACAGAGGTGTGTAATTTTCATCATAAGTACACTTCAACTGTGAGAGACAGAATGTGAAAAAAAATCCAGGAATTCACATTTTAGGAATTTTAAATAATTTATTTGTAAATTATGGTGGAAAATAAATATTTGGTCAACCATTCAAAGCTCTCAAGGAAGGAGGTTTTGGCTCAAAATCTCACGATACATGGCCCCATTCATTCTTTCCTCAACACGGATCAATCGTCCTGTCCCCTTAGCAGAAAAACAGCCCCAAAGCATGATGGTTCCACCCCCATGCTTCACAGTAGTTATGGTGTTCTTGGGATGCAACTCAGTAATCTTCTTCCTCCAAACACGACGAGTTGAGTTTATACCAAAAAGTTCTATTTTGGTTTCATCTGACCACATGACATTCTCCCAATCCTCTGCTGTATCATCCATGTATCCATTTTGGTATAAACTCAACTTGTTGTGTTTGGAGGAAGAAGAATACTGAGTTGCTCCAATCACTTTATCACAAAAATTTAAGAGTTGTACACATTATTGGAAACTCAAGATAGCTATGACATTATGTACAAGTGTGTGTAAACTTTTGATCGCGACCGTGTATATATATTTACACATATATACTGTACATATATATAAATTTGGGGAATATATATATATATATATATATATATATATATATATATATATATATATATATATATATATATATATATATATATATATATATATATATATTATATGTATTTATATACATCCATCCATCCATCCATTTTCTACCACTTATTCCCTTTGGGTTCGCGGGGGGCGCTGGTGCCTATCTCAGCTACAATCGGGCAGAAGACGGGTTACACCCTGGACAAGTCACCACCTCATCGCAGGGCCAACACAGAAAGACAGACAACATTCACACTCACATTCACACACTAGGGCCAATTTAGTGTTGCCAATCAACTTATCCTATGTCTTTGGAGGTGGGAGGAACCAGGAGTACCCGGAGGGAACCCACGCAGTCACGGGGAGAACATGCAAACTCCACACAGAAAGATCCCGAGCGCAGGATTGAACCCAGGACTACTCAGGACCTTCGTATTGTGAGGCAGACGCACTAACCCGTCCTCCACCATGCTGCCCTATATATATATATATATATATATACCTGCGATGAGGTAGCGATTTGTCCAGGGTGTACCCCGCCTTCCGTCTGATTGTAGCTGAGATAGGCACCAGCGCCCCCGGCGACCCCGAAAGGAAATAAGCGGTAGAAAATGGATGGATGGATATATATATATATATATATATATATATATATATATATATATATATATATATATATATATATATATATATATGTCCAAAAGATTGGATTTGGGTGCATAAAATGCCTCAATAAGATAAAGAATAAAAAGTCAGGGGACACTACGGGATCATACACAACCACATCAACTGATTCATGAATTTATAACGTTGTATCCCAAAAGTTTTGTCTACAACATTCTTTCATGAACTCCTCCTGTGTAGTTAACATACTATAAACATGTGGCCCTGAGCCGTGCACTTAACCCTCCAAAACTGTCTGAAAGCAATGTTGTGACTGCAGTGACCAGGATCTGGCAATAAGTCTGACCAATGATCATGCAGATCAGCAAGTTGTTACATTATGCAGCCTAAAAGCTTGTTGAGAGGAGCCTCCAGTGCAGCCATAATGAAAGATTGATGTATAAAAAAAAAACAATTTCATTTGGTGCTGTTGTGTAAATAATAAAGCAGATTGAGGAGTAGAGGTGTGGAAAGGTAACACAAGCACAAGCACACATCAATTTGTGCACACTCACTTTACTTAAGTGCATAAAGGCGTACACACTGAGAATGAGCTGGACCTTATTTGTGTTTTTTGAGGGGCAATTTTTTTGTTTTAAGTTGCGAGCTAACTTTTGAGTTAAAAGCCAGCTTCAGCTTTGGCTATGGCTAAGCAGAACTAACTTTGTCTTCCGACCTTGGGTCCGAAGTAAGTGAGTGTGAAAAACAGTGCTGAGAAGAAGAAGCAGAGTATATTAATGGAAATAAAGAAATAAATCATGGAAAAACATGACTGCGGTGTGTATATGTAACCTACTTGACGAAGCAGTATGAGCAGAAAGAGTCAATAAAGGCTATAATAACACCAGCCAGGGGTGTGGAATACATTTCTAATGAGACATTTATTCATGCAAATATGGAGAAGGATTCCAGGAACTTAATTGTCGTATTCATAAGATGGCACGCAATTTAGTATCCATGGTCCCAGATTTGGTCCACAGGAACAATAGTATGTACATAACAATTTTAATAGACTGGTATACAAGTATAGTAGGTTATAGGGAAGGGTTTATAAATACAATCAAATGAATACAACAAATATAAAAGATTGTGACCCATTTGTGTAAGTACATTATAAAATATAATACATAATATAATATAAAATCATATAATACAATATATAATATAATATAACTCCTCTCTGAGCTGCAACCTTATCGTGGTAGAGGAGTTTGCATGTCCCAATGACCCTAGGAGCTATGTTGTCCGGGGACATAAAGCCCCCTGGTAGGGTCTCCCAAGGCAAACAGGTTCTAGGTGAGGGATCAAACAAAGAGCAGCTCGAAGACCTTTATGAAGAAGAAAAATCATGGACCCAGATTTCCCTCGCCCGGACGCGGGTCACCGGGGCCCCCCTCTGGAGCCAGGCCCGGAGGTGGGGCACGATGGCGAGCGCCTGGTGGCCGGGCCTGTTCCCATGGGGCCCGGCCGGGCACAGCCCAAAGAGGCAACGTGGGTCACCCCTCCAATGGGCTCACCACCCATAGCAGGGGCCATAGAGGTCGGGTGCAATGTGAGCTGGGCGACAGCCGAAGGCAGGGCACTTGGCGGTCCGATCCTCGGCTACAGAAGCTAGCTCTTGGGACGTGGAACGTCACGTCACTGGGGGGGAAAGAGCCTGAGCTAGTGCGCGAAGTCGAGAAATTCCGGCTGGATATAGTCGGACTCACTAGTTGTGTCATCGGATTTGCGGCCTCATGTTTTGGACACTCGGGTGAAGAGAGGGGCGGAGCTTTCTACCGATCACCACCTGGTGGTGAGTTGGCTGCGATGGTGGGGGAGGATGCCGGACAGACCTGGGAGGCCCAAACGCATTGTGAGGGTCTGCTGGGAACGTCTGGCAGAGTCTCCTGTCAGACAAAGTTTCAATTCCCACCTCCGGAAGAACTTTGAACATGTCACGAGGGTGGTGCTGGACATTGAGTCCGAGTGGACCATGTTCCGCACCTCTATTGTCGAGGCGGCAGATCGGAGCTGTGGCCGCAAGGTAGTTGGTGCTTGTCGGGGCGGCAATCCTAAAACCCCTTGGTGGACACCAGCGGTGAGGGATGCCATCAAGCTGAAGAAGGAGTCCTATCGGGTCCTTTTGGCTCATAGGACTCCGGAGGCAGTGGACAGGTACCGACAGGCTAAGCGGTGTGCAGCTTCAGCGGTCGCGGAGGCAAAAACTCGGACATGGGAGGAGTTCGGGGAAGCCATGGAAAACGACTTCCGGACGGCTTCGAAGCGATTCTGGACCACCATACGCCGCCTCAGGAAGGGGAAGCAGTGCACTATCAACACCGTGTATGGTGCGGATGGTGTTCTGCTGACCTCAACTGCGGATGTTGTGGATAGATGGAAGGAATACTTCGAAGACCTCCTCAATCCCACCAACACGTCTTCCTATGAGGAAGCAGTGCCTGGGGAATCTGTGGTGGACTCTCCTATTTCTGGGGCTGAGGTCGCTGAGGTAGTTAAAAAGCTCCTCGGTGGCAAGGCCCCAGGGGTGGACGAGATCCGCCCGGAGTTCCTTAAGGCTCTGGATGCTGTGGGGCTGTCTTGGTTGACAAGACTTTGCAGCATTGCGTGGATATCGGGGGCGGTACCTCTGGATTGGCAGACCGGGGTGGTGGTTCCTCTCTTTAAGAAGGGGGACCGGAGGGTGTGCTCCAACTATCGTGGGATCACACTCCTCAGCCTTCCCGGTAAGGTTTATTCAGGTGTACTGGAGAGGAGGCTACGTCGGATAGTCGAACCTCGGATTCAGGAGGAACAGTGTGGTTTTCGTCCTGGTCGTGGAACTGTGGACCAGCTCTATACTCTCGGCAGGGTTCTTGAGGGTGCATGGGAGTTTGCCCAACCAGTCTACATGTGCTTTGTGGACTTGGAGAAGGCATTCGACCGTGTCCCTCGGGAAGTCCTGTGGGGAGTGCTCAGAGAGTATGGGGTATCGGACTGTCTTATTGTGGCGGTCCGCTCCCTGTACGATCAGTGCCAGAGCTTGGTCCGCATTGCCGGCAGTAAGTCGAACACATTTCCAGTGAGGGTTGGACTCCGCCAAGGCTGTCCTTTGTCACCGATTCTGTTCATAACTTTTATGGACAGAATTTCTAGGCGCAGTCAAGGCGTTGAGGGGTTCCGGTTTGGTAACCACAGGATTAGGTCTCTGCTTTTTGCAGATGATGTGGTCCTGATGGCTTCATCTGACCGGGATCTTCAGCTCTCGCTGGATCGGTTCGCAGCCGAGTGTGAAGCGACCGGAATGAGAATCAGCACCTCCAAATCCGAGTCCATGGTTCTCGCCCGGAAAAGGGTGGAATGCCATCTCCGGGTTGGGGAGGAGACCCTGCCCCAAGTGGAGGAGTTCAAATACCTAGGAGTCTTGTTCACGAGTGAGGGTAGAGTGGATCGTGAGATCGACAGGCGGATCGGTGCGGCGTCTTCAGTAATGCGGACGTTGTACCGATCCGTTGTGGTGAAGAAGGAGCTGAGCCGGAAGGCAAAGCTCTCAATTTACCGGTCAATCTACGTTCCCATCCTCACCTATGGTCATGAGCTTTGGGTCATGACCGAAAGAATAAGATCACGGGTACAAGCGGCCGAAATGAGTTTCCTCCGCCGTGTGGCGGGGGTCTCCCTTAGAGATAGGGTGAGAAGCTCTGCCATCCGGGAGGAACTCAAAGTAAAGCCGCTGCTCCTTCACATCGAGAGGAGCCAGATGAGGTGGTTCGGGAATTTGGTCAGGATGCCACCCGAACGCCTCCCTAGGGAGGTGTTTAGGGCACGTCCAACCGGTAGGAGGCCACGGGGAAGACCCAGGACACGTTGGGAAGACTACGTCTCCCGGCTGGCCTGGGAACGCCTCGGGATCCCCCGGGAAGAGCTAGACGAAGTGGCTGGGGAGAGGGAAGTCTGGGTTTCCCTGCTTAGGCTGTTGCCCCCGCGACTCGACCTCGGATAAGCGGAAGATGATGGATGGATGGATGGATATAATATAAAATCAATGACAGCAAATCAAACCAAATACCGTAGTTTTTTGGAGTACAGTCTGGTACAGTCTTGTCAGTCTATTGTTTTTCATACAATAATTACCCACATTTGCGGTCCTCTCTAAGGTTTCTCATAGTCATTTTCATCAACGTCCCACTTGGTTGTGAGTTTTTCCTTTCCCTTATGTGGGCGCTGATCCGCAGATGGTGTGGCTTGTGCATTCCTTTGAGACACTTGTGATTTAGGGCTATATAATTGATTGATTGATTGATTGATTGAATTACTATCGCAAAATTGTCTAAAATGTTGTCACTATTAAAAAGGAGAGAGGAAACAGCTTATTATTACATAGTAGGCAATAGGAGTGATGAAAAAATTAAATCAAGATTTGTATTCATTATGAAACCAAATTTAGTCAAAAAAACATTTTTCCCTAAAGAATACATTTATTAATGAGACGTTTTCAGGGCTTGTCCTCACTTGGGGGGGGTTGAGGGGGAAAAAAATCAGTCTAAGCCTTGGCCCATGGAGAGGGGGTCCAGACTGAGGCCAAGGACAAAAAAAAACCTCATAGCCATAGCACACATTAGCATGTGTGTAAGAGGGAAATATCAATCAATCAATCAATCAATGTTTGGTTATATAGCCCTAAATCACAAATGTCTCAAAGGACTGTACAAACCACTACGACTACGACATCCTCGGAAGAACCCACATAAGGCCAAGGAAAACTCACACCCAGTGGGCAAGGAGAACTCACACCCAGTGGGACGCCAGTGACAATGATGACTATGAGAACCTTGGAGAGGACCTCATATGTGGGCAACCCCCACGCCCCCTCTAGGGGATCGAAAGCAATGGATGTCGAGCGGGTCTAACATGATACTGTGAAAGTTCAATCCATAGTGGCTCCAACACAGCCGTGAGAGTTCAGTTCAAAGCGGATCCAAGACAGCAGCGAGAGTCCCGTCCACAGGAAACCATCCCAAGCGGAGTCGGATCAGCAGCGTAGAGATGTCCCCAACCGATACACAGGCGAGCGGTCCATCCTGAGTCCCGACTCTGGACGAGCGGTCAATCCTGGGTCCCGACTCTAAAAAGCCAGTACTTCATCCATGGCCATCAAACCGGACCCCCTCCACAATGGAGGGGGGGACACAGGAGAAAAAGAAAAGAAGCGGCAGATCAACTGGTCTAAAAAGGAGGTCTATTTAAAGGCTAGCGTATACAAATGAGTTTTAAGGTGAGACTTAAATGCTTCTACTGAGATAGCATCTCGAACTGTTACCAGGAGGGCATTCCAGAGTACTGGAGCCCGAACGGAAAACGCTCTATAGCCCGCAGACTTTTTTTGGGCTTTAGGAATCCCTAATAAGCTGTACTTCTTTGAACGCAGATTTCTTGCCGGCACATATGGTACAATATAATCGGCAAGATAGGATGGAGCTAGACCGTGTAGTATTTTATACGTAAGTAATAAAACCTTAGAGTCAAATCTTCAGTGCACAGGAAGCCAGTGCAGGTGAGCCAGTACAGGCGTAATGTGATCAAACTTTCTTGTTCTTGTCAAAAGTCTAGCAGCCGCATTTTGTACCAACTGTAATCGTTCAATGCTAGACATGGGGAGACCCGAAAATAATACGTTACAGTAAAGAACACAAAGTACATAAAGACATTAAAAGAGCAGAATTAATGCAACCACGCAACCACTTCTACACACAACCACAAAAGTAAAACACTACAAAAAACATACATTGTGGTAGCCTCTGCGGTGTTCCACGCCATCGTCTGCTGGGGAAGACAATGGCCAGAGACGGGAGCGGACCCAACAAAGCAACCAAGAGAGCTGACTCAACCCTCAGCCACCCACAAACTCTTGGCCAGTGTCCAGTCCGCATGGATGAGCGAGTATGCGTCTAAGGAGACTGGGGTGTCCGATACCTGCTCATTCAGCCAAGACACTATGAAGCTTGTCCGTCCCGGCGCTCAGTGCTAGCTACGCAGTCCTGTTTCTTCATCTGCATCTCCTCCAGTCTCTCCAAACGGACTCTGGTGTGGCAGAGACCCGGCAGCTGGTCTCTATGGCCAAAAGGCTACTGAGAGGCGGATCCAGGTGTTCACAAAAAAGCACCCCAGAAGTCACGAAAGTCACACTGTCCCAAAGGGTCCCGAACCAAAAGGCAAAGAAAAACACATGAAAACAAGAAGGAAATATCAAAGACACAAAAGGATGACACAAGATTACAGAGCTCCTGCCTACAGCAGCCACTACAGCGGCGTCAAAAAATAAAAATAAAAATAAAGTTTTATTCTGATTCATATATCAAATTACAAGAATAAGTTTGAATCGAGAATAAATTCTGAATCAGATCGTCACCCGAAAAATCTGAATCAAATGGAATCAAGAGTTGTCATTAGACTTACATCACTCGTGCACAACAACATTAAGTAGCTGGGACAACACTACACTATCTAAATTCGTTCACTCAGTATCTAAGAACTCTGTGTAGTGTGTACACTCTATACTTAAATGCACTAACGGAAGTATTCCATGTGAGACACTGTGACACTATAAAAATATGGGAAAGAGAGTGCAGAGAGAACATGTTGATGTAATCTGACGAAAGAAATTTCAGGTTCTCCCGCAGGTAAACGCTCAGATCATTTAGAGCACTCAATGCAAACAGCATAGAAATAAACTGAAGCGTCCTCACTTTGTCAGAAAACACTTGTTGTTTCAATCAAACATTCAATAAGTCCAGGTTGGATACGTTTCTTCAAATCGAGATCAATAACCAATAAGTAATTAAGATACAACTTAGACTTAGACAAACTTTATTTATCCACAAGGCAAATGTTTCCACAGTAGCCCTCTTACAAAGGATGGAAAGGGTAAGGATGGAAAGGATCGTACACACAAGGGCACAAAAAGAAGGCGAATACAAAAGGTATAAAATAGATAAGAAATGTACCATAGTAGCAATATAAAGTATAACATATGTAATATTTACATATTACATATACATTACATATATTACAAGTACTGTATTTTTCGGAGTATAAGTCGCTCCGGAGTATAAGTCGCGCCTGCGGAAAATGCATAATAAAGAAGGAAAAAAAACATATAAGTCGCACTGGAGTATAAGGCGCATTTTGGGGGGAAATTTTTTTGATAAAACCCAACACCAATAATAAACATTTGAAAGGCAATTTAAAATAAATAAAGAATAGTGAACAACAGGCTGAATAAGTGTACGTTATATGACGCATAAATAACCAACTGAAAAGGTTCCTGGTATGTTAACGTAACATATTATGGTAAGAGTCATTCAAATAACTATAACATATAGAACATGCTATACATTTACCAAACAATCTGTCACTCATATTTGCTAAATCCGATTAAATCTTATACGCCTAGTCTTTTACGTGAATGAGCTAAATAATATTATTTGATATTTTACGGTAATGTGTTAATAATTTCATGCATAAGTCGTGTCTGAGTATAAGTCGCAGCCCCGGCCAAACTATGAAAAAACTGCGACTTATTGTCTGAAAAATACGGTACATAATTAAATAAATTATATATATATATATATATATATATATATATATATATATATATATATATATATATATATATGGGGGGGGGTTGCCCACATCTGAGGTCCTCTCCAAGGTTTCTCATAGTCAGCATTGTCACTGGCGTCCCACTGGATGTGAATTCTCCCTGCCCACTGGGTGTGAGTTTTCTTTGCCCTTTTGTGGGTTCTTCCGAGGATGTCGTAGTCGTAATGGTTTGTACAGTCCTTTGAGACATTTGTGATTTAGGGCTATATAAATAAACATTGATTGATTGATGAGATATATATATATATATATATATATATATATATATATATATATATATATATACATATATATCAATTAATCATACAGCCAAACAACACCCCCTGTTGTCTGTGCCGTCTACTCCCCACAGTACACAACAATTCTGTTATGAAGCCAATACGAAGACTGGGAAATACAATCATTTGAAAAAGGTTGGCACTCATGCAAACTATTATAACAAGTAATGTCATATTGACTGTTTTCATCCATCATAATATAGTTACTGTTATTTTCATTTATCTCTTTCCATCTTTCACTTCCACACTTCCTCCCGCAATCTCTCTCTAAAGTCAGAGGAAATGAGGTGTGTGCTCTCATTGATCCAGCGGCTCACACATGAATGCGTACGCAGAGCCAACGGCTTCCTCCTCGTGCACACCTCACCCCCCTGCGAGGGAGACAAAGTGGCAGGTGTATTGTGCAGGACGGAGCCGCCGACCCTCTTGTAGAGTTAATGAGCTTTTATTGACTTCAGCATCTGAAGCGCTTGAGGTAACTTATCACAGTTAGCACCTCGTGCCCGCACACACACTTTGAGTGCAAAGCTTCATGGAGACACACACTCTTTCCACTTGTACAGTATGAAAACAATCTTGCAAACACACATTTTCAGAAAACACGGTAAGTGTTTTGACATATCTTCATTCTTCGTTCCCCTTTGTTTTCAATTTATTTGTCTTATCAATACATTTACAACAGTTTGTCCAATACGTGTTTCTGTTCTAGGTGTGAGGCTTGGTGTGAAAGAATTAACCATTTTTCTTGGCAAAATTGGTGGAATCGATTCAAAATTAGTTGGTTTTCTGGTGGCTCGACACCAGGATGCAGAGGCAGGAGGCGACGTGCAGGTAAAATTATATTTAATGTTTATACCAACTAAAGTTAAAGTATCAATGGTTGTCACACACACACACACACCAGGTGTGGTGAAATTTGTCCTCTCCATTTGACCCATCTACTTGTTCACCCCCTGGGAGGTGAGGGGAGCAGTGGATAGCAGCGGCGGCCACGCCCGGGAATCATTTTTTGGTGGGCTATCAACTAATTATTGTGCTCAAAGGCCTTGTGGTTAGAGTGTCCGCCCTGAGACAGGAAGGCCGTGAGTTCAGACCCTGGGCAAGTCATACCAAAGACTATAAAAATGGGACCCATTGCCTCCCTGTTTGGCAGTCAGCATCTAGGGTTGGAATTGGGGGTTAAATCACCAAATGATTCCCAAACGCAGCGTACGCTGCTGCTCACTGCTCCCCTCACCTCCCAGGGGGTGAACATGGGAATGGGTCAAATGCAAAGGACACATTTCACCACACCTAGTGTGTGTGTGACTATCGTTGGGACTTTAACTTTTTAACTTGTTCCTCTGAATGTGAAGACGACCAAGCTCCTCCTACTCTATGGTTGAGTCCATCCTCCCTAAGGAAAGACACTCAGTTTTTTCCACTCCCACATGCAATCTTGCTCTTTTGGTCGCTACTTAAAGTTTGTAGGGTAGGAACTTGACAATTGAGAACTTTGTCGTTTTCACCAGGACAGTCTAGTATAGCGACAGCGTTACTGCAGATTGTCTGTCGATTTTACGCCTTGCTTCAGTCCTGATCAAGATCTTGAGATAGTTCAACCTGGGACAATACCTCACTACTAACCCAAGTGGAATCTTCCCTTCTTCTGGCGAAGAACTTTGACACCATTTTTATTCCTGATTTCAACTTGGCTTCCTGTGCCTCGACGTATTATTTTTGCTTTCTATAGGGAAAGCCTTGAAACATGAGTGGGTTGACATTTGGCTTTCAGCAACATACCTACACAAACTATTTTATTTATGACTACATATAAGAATTTCCTATGCCTTTCCTCTCTTTGATACATGACATTTTTACTGTTTGATGAATGAGCTGCTGTCAGTAAAAAACATATTTTTGATTTTTTAAAAACGTACATTATAGATGTTATAAAAGTCAAACATCATTGCCAAGGAAGCCAAGTATTTAATGTATGTTTTTTCTTAAATTATTACTTTTCTCCGTTACGTTAATTTCATTTTTTGTTCAGGCTAATTTTTATTTAGAACATGGGTCTTTTATAAGCTGCAGTGAATGATGTTGCTGTATGTCATTGCTTCTACTGTATAGGTGTGGTGAAATTTGTCATGAGCGTGCGACAAGTGCGCACTCTTTAAGTCAATTAGTTAGTAAACATAATATATACACATGTATATACATATATATATACACATTACATATATACACACATACATATATACACACATACATATATATACTATATATACACATACATATATACACATATATATGTGCATATATCAACCCACGTGTGCATATATATACATACATACATATATATACATACATACATACATAAATACACACACACATATATATATATATTTCTTCACTAACTTAAAGAGTGCGCACTTGCCGCGCGCTCGCACAACACTGCGGCGCAAACGCAATGATGTCACATTATCGATGGGAAAATGCATTTTTACACAATATGATTTGCCTCAGCGGTTAGGAGATCCCCGAGAGTAACAAGTGGTAGAAAATAGATTAGATAGGATTCTTTTTATTTTTAAACTTGAGACTTCCCGCGGGCCGGATTTTGGATGCTGGTGGGCAGTAGTCGGCCCGCAGGCCATTGTTTGAGGAGCCCTGATCTTAACTTTACCACTGCTGGGTATTTTTTTCTATACTTTTATTGTAATCTTTTCAGAATGTGTTTGTTCTTTTTTTAGCCAAAGTAAGACAAAGAAAACAATCTGAAGTTGTCTTTATTTGTTTGTTTTAATTTCATGATTTTAAAAGTCCGGCCCCTGAGCACAGATATAACTCAATGCGGCCCCTGAACTAAAATGAGTTGGACACCCCAGTATTACAGTAGATGTAACAGCTGCAGCAAAAAAAAAAGGACAGCATAAAATACAGTAGCTCTAACAGAAAATACACATTATAAACAAAGAGAGGTCGCTAACATAGAAGCAGTCGGACAAAAAAAAAAAGAAAAAATAGAGACTTCCTGCAGGCCATAGTTTGGGGACCCCTGCTCTAAATTGATCATGTGAGTGTGACTGGTCATCATGCTTGCCAACCCTCCCGGATTTTCCAGGAGACTCCCGAAATTCAGTGCTTCTCCCGAAAACCTCCCGGGACAAATTTTCTCCCGAAAATCTCCCGAAATTCAGGCGGAGCTGCAGGCCACGCCCCCTCCAGCTGCATTAGGACCTGAGTGATGTCTCTGAGAGCGTGTCTGCCCAATGAAGTTATAACTGTAGAATGATCGAGGGCGAGTTTTTGGCTTCTTATGTGGGTTTATTGTTAGGCAGTTTCATTAACGTCCTCCCAGCGCAGTAACAACACACAACAACAGCAGTCACGTTTACGTCTACCACTCTACCGTAAGGCAGTTCGTCTGCCGTAAACAGCATGTCACACTCTTAAACAGGACAATACTGCCATCTACTTTACATGCACAACACCTCCAGGCAACTTCAACCCTTTACTAATCCTTCTCCATTCACATCCCATCTCCCCGGATTGTAAATAACCTAATGTAAATAATCTATTTCTAATGTATATACTTGTTCTTGGGCTTCACGGTGGCAGAGGGGTTAGTGCGTCTGCCTCACAGTACGAAGTTCCTGCAGTCCTGGGTTCAAATCCAGGCTTGGGATCTTTCTGTGTGGAGTTTGCATGTTCTCCCCGTGAATGCGTGGGTTCCCTCCGGGTACTCCGGCTTCCTCCCACTTCCAAAGACATGCACCTGGGGATAGGTTGATTGGCAACACTAAATTGGCCCTAGTGTGTGAATGTGAGTGTGAAGGTTGTCTGTTTATCTGTGTTGGCCCTGCGATGAGGTGGCGACTTGTCCAGGGTGTACCCCGCCTTCCGCCCGATTGTAGCTGAGATAGGCGCCAGCGCCCCCCGCGGCCCCAAAAGGGAATAAGCGGTAGAAAATGGATGGATGGATACTTGTTCTAATGCTATCTGAACTCACGATGTTCTCTGCTCGCTGTACATATCCTACTAAGTAAGACCTACACTGTTTCAATGTCCATTTCTCTGTTGATGCAATTGTTGATGATTGAAGTACTTCCCCCCACCAACCACGCACCCCTCCCCACACCTCCCGAAATCGGAGGTCTCAAGGTTGGCAAGTATGCTGGTCGTTTGTCTTTAAGTGCCCTGTGATCGACAGGCGACCAGTCAAGGTGAGCAAGGATAGACTCCAGCTTGCCTGAGACGACACGTGGTATATAAAGTCAATGGATGGATGGGGAAAGAATGTGACAATATACCATGTAAGAAGGTCCTCTGCCATGCCAGAGCAACCAAAATCTGTCTCGTTGCTTCATTGCTCCATTTATCTCTACGCCTCTTAGTAATGATGACTTAATGAGCTCATCAAATATATTCCCCACTACAATAAATAATGATAATCACCTGCTGCCTTCAAATAGTACAAGTGTACATCAAACACAGCCTCTTGACACACCTGCAAACATAACATTCTGTAGTTGTTGTGTTAAAGCTGCATTACAGAGCACACACTGGACAGACAACACAGACATTGTAGTCTTCCATGACTAATTGACAGATTAGCTAATTGACATGTTTTGGGGGATGTGGGAGGAAGCTGGACTACCAAGAAAAAATATATACATTTTGATTAATCACAATTATATTACATTCACTAACAGTATTACAAAAAAGATCAATTAGAATAATACATAATGTTGGATATAGAGAACATACAAAGCCTTTATTTATTGAATCAAAGATACTGAAATTCTACGACATAGTGAATTTGCAAACAGCTAAAATTATACACAAAGCAAACTACAACCTGCTTCCCAAGAATATACAACAATTCTTCTCAAGAAAAGAGGAGAAATATAATCTTAGAGAAAAATGTAACTTACAACATTTGTACGCACGTACAACACTTAAGACCTTCAGTGCATGTGTATGTGGAATTAAATTATGGAATGGATTAAGCAAAGCAATCAAACAATGTACTAATATGATCCACTTCAAGAAACTCTTTAAACTTAAAGTGTTTACAAAGTACAAAAAAGAAGAATCATGATAAATATTCTGAATTTATTCAGCCATTCATTCTCAAAATAATCTTACTTATCTCATTGTATTGAATAAAACTTCAACAATTATTTGTTTATTTATTTTTATTTAATTACTTATGGAGTATATTGTGAATACATTGAGAACAGGAAGTGAACAAAAGTTTTAGCGACTGTTATGTAAAAGAAAAGAGGTAGGATTAAGTAAGCTCTGCTTCTTCCTACTCCTTTTCGAACATGTTGAAGAGAGATATTGGAAATTGAGATGTATTATGTTGTATGCTTGCATGTTCCAAATAAACTCAAACTCATACTCATACTCATTCATGTTTATTCAATGTTCAATGCAGAAGAGCCCCACCCTCCGTTTTGCATGACAAAATCTAAAAAGTGAATGAATGACAAGGAGCTAAATAATAAAATGGCTGTGGCCGTTGTGACATAAGTGGTTGTTTTAAAAACCCAAAGGTACTAGCTTCAAAGTTTATAAATCTATGTTTGAATGATCTTAGTGTCATGAGGGCGGTCCCTTGCCTTTTTTTTCCTGGTGTCTGTAAGTTCCCTACCCGGTCATCAGTTGCAGGTGTGCTGCCAGTCATCCAAGCCCACCTGCTTCTAATCAACCACCTGACGTAAACCCTGGATCTCCACCCAGCCAGCGCCAGTTCCTCCAGCCTGAGCTCACTTACTCTGACCTTTGCTCTGAACCCTTTGTGATTCCTTTTTTTTTGTATTTCCTCAGACTTCTGACCCGGTTTTCCTGGTACTGATTTTTCGTTACTACCGAGTTATTTTCTCCAGTGATTTTTGGTTATTAAATAGAGATTTTTTACTCATCCGCACTTGGATTTTTATTTTTTTTGAGAGCATAACACTTAACTTTTATTTTGCAGACTTTAATGGTCCACAAGGGAAATTTTTCCACACAGTAGCTCAGTTACAAAGGATGGAAAGGATAATGCAGGGTGTAAAGTAGACTAAAAATGTACTGTAGTACCAATATAAAATATCACATATGGAATATTAACATTTATATATACAGTATGATATATACTGATATTTTATAGCAGAAGTTCTCAACCTTTTTTCAGTGATGTACCCCCTGCGAACATTTTTTTTAATTCAAGTACCCCCTAATCCGAGCAAAGCATTTTCGGTTGAAAAAAAGAGATAAAGAAGTAAAATACAGCACTATGTCATCAGTTTCTGATTTATTAAATTGTGTAACAGTGCAAAATATTGCTCATTTGTAGTGGTCTTTCTTGAACTATTTGGAAAAAAAGGTATAAAAGTACCGATAACTAAAAACTTGTTGAAAAATAAACAAGTGATTCAATTATAAGTAAAGATTTCTACAAATAGAAGTAATCATCAACTTAAAGTGCCCTCTTTGGGGATTGTAATAGAGATCCATCTGGATTCATGAACTTAAATCTAAACATTTCTTCACAAAAAAAGAAATGTTTAACATCAATATTTATGGAACATGTCCACAAAAAATCCAGCTGTCAACTCTGAATATTGCATTGTTGTATTTCTTTTCACAGTTTATGAACTTACATTCATATTTTGTTGAAGTATTATTCAATAAATATATCTATAAAGGATTTTTGAATTGTTGCTATTTTTAGAATATTTTTTTAAAATCTCACGTACCCCTTGGCATACCTTCAAGTACCCCCAGGGGTACGCGTACCCCCATTTGAAAACCACTGCTATATAGTATGTTATATTTGATGCATGTTTTGGGCTTAAAAACAATTCCCATGATTTTTTTTTTAGCCCAAAACATGCATTAAATAGTTTGATTAAAAGAAAAAAAATTACAAAGGAAAAAAATGTTTTTTTACATAAAGTGTGAAAACTTAATGGAGGTGAAGGGGCTCCAAAATAAAAAAACAATTCTGGCAAGAGCCCCAAATTAACATGGTCTCCAGTAAAAGTGTTTTCTTGCATGAGGGAAAAAATTGGTACAAGTGATTTTCCGGTGTCATGGCAGCGACGGTGTTGGTGAGCCCAGCGTGCAGAAGACAGTGTGCAGTTAAAAAGGTGTTTAATCTGAGGCAAAGACAAAAGACGGGTGCATTAGGAGATGCACCGAGCATAGAAGGCTATGCAAACTACCAAATAACTTAACAGAACTAATAGAATGCTTGAAGAGCAGCAATACAGTTTACCTCTCAGAAGCCATATGATTGCCGAACACAATGTCCCGACAACAGAAAGCAGCTCAACTTAAAGGCCTACTGAAACCCACTACTACCCACCACGCAGTCTGATAGTTTATATATCAATGATGAAATATTAACATTGCAACACATGCCAATACGGCCTTTTTAGTTTACTAAATTGCAATTTTAAATTTCCCAGGAGTTTCTTCTTGAAAACGTCGTGTAATGATGACGTGTACGTGTGACGTCACGGGCTGTTTGGAAATATGAGCGCTGCACACACACAGGTAAAAGTCGTCTGCTTTAACCGCATAATTACACAGTATTTTGGACATCTGTGTTGCTGAATATTTTGCAATTCGTTCAATTATTATTGGAGAAGTCAAAGTAGAAAAAGGGAGTTGGGAAGCTTTAGCCTTTAGCCACACAAACACACTGTAAATCCTTGTTTAAAATTCCCGGAGGTGAAACTTTACTATGGATCACAGCGGTCAAGCGAACATGGATACCGACCAAATGTCAACCAGCAGTTTTCGGTGAGAAAATTGTGGTAAAAAGTCGCTTCTTACCAGAGATCAGCTGAGCTTGTGCCGTCCATAAAGCTGCCGTCGACTTCCCTGAGACACTGGCGTCAAGACACCCGTGGACACACACCTCCGACTATCAGGTACTATTAAACTCACTAAAACACTAGCAACACAATAGAAAGATAAGAGATTTCCCAGAATGATCCTAGTAAATGTGTGTAAAAACATCTGAATCTGTCTCCCAATGCAATCGCGTTTTTTTTTTAACTTTTTTTTTTGTTTTTTGTTTTTTTCCTAGTCCGTCGCTATCAGTATCCTCAAACACGAATCTTTCATCCTCGCTCAAATTAATGGGGAAATTGACGTTTTCTCGGTTCGAATAGCTCTTTTTGTTGGAGGCTCCCATTAAAAACAATGTGAGGATGTGAGGGGGCCATCAACGGGTGACGTCATCGTCTGCAACTTCCGGTAAAGGCAGGGCTTTTCTGTTAGCGACCAAAAGTTGCAAACTTTATCGTGGATGTTCTCTTCTAAATCCTTTCAGCAAAAATATGGCAATATCGCGAAATGATCAAGTATGACACATAGAATGGACCTGCTTTCCCCGTTTAAATAAGAAAATCTCATTTCAGTAGGCCTTTAAATAGACTTGATTGTTCATTAAAAGCAGGTGCGTGGAGCCAGCACTCAGAGTAAAGTTACTGCAAGTGAACACACACAAAAAAGGAAATACAACTATGAATCAATCAAAGTTTACTTATATAGCCCTTAATCGCAAATGTCTCAAAGGGCTGCACAAGCCACAAAGACATCTTTGACTCAGATCCCACATGAACTAAAATAAAAGTGCTAGACAGGAACTAAAAACACTAAAACATAGGAAAACAACAAAAAAAAATCAAAAAGAGACAAGATCTGCGCTAAAGGGTCATGACAGAATATTTATACACTTATCCTGTTTTTGAAACTAGACTATGTCTCTTGGCTGGCCTGGGAACGTTTTGGGATCCCCCGGGAAGAGCTGGGGAGAGGAAAGTCTGGGCTTCTCTGCTTAGGCTGCTGCCCCCGCGTCCCGACCTCGGATAAGTGGAAGAAGATGAATGGATGTATGGTGTTTTTGAAACACCTTTCACATCATGTCTATGTCACCTTGTACTTCTTTTGTGTTATTAATGTGCTATTTCAAGATGGATGTGCGTCAGTGAGAATAAAACTTCTTCCTGCAGAGAGGGAGAACATGCTGCTAAGCATCTTCCATAATGACTTGTTTGCTTCTGCAGCCTGTCATTAACTTTTGCACGTGCACAATAGTAGCACTACTCCGACAAACTGCCCGAAATGCATCACTAAATTTCTTGCAGGAATTTTGAGTCATCCGGTAATGCAGATGGTTTATCTGTGTTTCAATGTCTAATCAGACTAATACAGATCCATCCATCCATTTTCTACCGTTTGTCCCTTTTGGGATAGCTGGGGGTGCTGGAGCCTATCTTAGCTGCATTCGGGCGGAAGGAACCGTACACCCTGGACAAGCCGCCACCTCATCGCAGGGCCAACACAGACAGGCAACATTCACACACTTGGGACCATTTTAGTGTTGGCAATCAACCTATCCCCAGGTGCAGGTCTTTGGAGGTGGGAGGAACCCAGAGTACCCGGAGGGAACCCACACAGTCACGGGGAGAACATGCAAACTCCAAACAGAAAGACACCAAGCCTGGGGATCGAACCCCGAACCTTTCGTATTGATGATTAATTAATTTACATTTACAGCCCTAATTAACAGACAAGTTCAGTTTATTGTTTTAATTAAACACATTACTTTTGCAATTTAGTACTGGTGTTGTTAAAAAAACTAAAGTTTTTGACGACATTTGTGTACACTTTTACCATTATACTGTATTTTGCCATTCTGGGATGGAGGGTAGAGCTGCAACTCACCGTTATTTTGATAATCGATTAGTCAATGAATATCTTAACGATTAGTCGACTAATCGGATAATAAAGCGTACACCTATTTAATCGCTCTAATTTCCCATCGACTTATAAATGCAGTTTAAATTATTTCATGCATAACAAAGATGACCAACTCATTCATAAATATTTATTTATACCGTTTTTGTTATTCTTTTGTCCTGTCCAGCTTCTCAGGCAAATCATATAGTTGATGTAGATGCCCATATCCGCTGTTCAGATTTACTTTATAAAAGAGAAGTGTGGGATACTTCTCTTGTTGCCTTGTTTATATTTGACTTAATAAATGGATTTATATTATTATTTTGTGCAGCCGGGCCGGAGCAGGAGGGGATAGAAAGAGGGGGAAAAAAAGGAAGACAGAGAGGTAAATTGTGGGGACAAAAGGGGGTTAAGACAGAGAGACAAAAACAACAAGAGCAAACAGAAGAACAAATAGGATATGTACAAATATATTGGTAAAAGTGATAGCAAAGAAGCAGTTCGTGATAATGCAGAAAAGACAATGGGCATTTTTACACTACAAATGGAGCAATACAAATACCAATAGAAATAGCACTATTGATTATGAATAACAATTACTACATATATTGTCTACAATACAATTGTTTAAGATGCAACAATGCAAGAAAGCAGATAAATAGAGGGGAAGAAAGAGAAGTCAACTATATTAACCTTGTAGATTGTTATGGTAACAGTAGGTTAAGCTTTGTCAGTGTCCCATGTGTTACCCAGTTTTCCGTAGGGCAACAATGTTACTATATGTTTGATGAAACGTAATTATGTGCATGAATCTATGTGTGTATATGTACTTGTGTATGTACAATATGTGTATACTGTATGTATGTTTGTACAGTGAATGTATATGTATTCATTTGTACTGTAAATGTGCTGCCCATTCACCTGTTACAAAACTTAAAATGACTAATAAAATGTGGTCCAGGTAAAAGAAAGGAAAGGCAAAGTGCTAATAAAGCAATGAACGTTGTTGATGTTTTAAAGAAAACAGCTAAATAGCAGCAATGAAAACAAACAACGGGGCTTCACGGTGGCAGAGGGGTTAGTGCGTCTGCCTCACAATACAAAGGTCCACCCAACCCCGCCCACCTCAACTGACGCACGGGGGGGGTTGGCCCTAGCGGGGGTGTAAAATATAGCCAGGAAGAGTCAGGGATGGATGGGATTGTGGGTATTTGTTCTGTTCTGTTTATGTTGTGTTACTGTGAGGATGTTCTCCCGAAATGTGTTTGTCATTCTTGTTTGGTGTGGGTTCACAGTGTGGCGCATATTAGTAAGAGTGTTAAAGTTGTTTGTATCACAACCTTCAGTGTAACCTGTATGGCTGTTGAACAACTATGCCCTGCAGTCGTGTAAGTGTATCTGCGAATGCCACACATAAGTTACTGAGCTGGCTAGCCGTTTGTACATGTTGTAAAAGGTGTCATAGGCAGTGGCTTCATGACTCGCCCTTATTATTGTTATCTGGTTGACCATCAGCAAATAATCGCGAATATAGTTGCCTTGAGAGTTTGGGATCCTCCCAGAAAATTTGGGAGGGTTGGCATACGTAATGCTGCCACGGCATTCATATAAAAGTTGCGGGCCGCACTAACATTACATTTTTTTATCAAGATGCGGGGTGTGTCTAAGACCCCTGGTATATACATAGCACAAAGCAAAAACAAAAACTCTTTATGCTGTGTTATTTCATTTTAAATTTCAAAAGAGTTTTGTGGCTCCCATTGTCTTCTCTTTTTTGTGAAACGGGTCAAAATGGCTCTTTAATGTTGCCGACCCCTACGATACGGAAAACCATTGCATCTAATAGAGAGCCAAATACTAGAGTCTGTGAACATTGCTCCAAAGTCAGGATTTTTTGTTTATTTCCCGTGCATACAAAAATAAACAATAACAGGTGCAAATTTGGCAATATATGATAAAACAAGACAACAACAAAAAAACAAAAAAACAAAAAAGACAGCAGCTAAAGAAGGACTTCCCTATTCATCCCCCCAAAAAACCCCCGCAGGTGAACAACTGATTTTATGACTTCCGGTGCTGACGTAAGACAATCAGCGTCCCATATGTGACCATAAGATGAACAAATACACTACGGTACTAAAACTATCATGGCCATTAACAGTTAGTTTCTACAGCTGGGTTGCCCAAAGTGCGGCACAGGGGCCATCTGTGGTCCATGACTGGTTTGTCATCGGCGTTAAGCACATTACAAAAAAAAAAAAGAGGGATCTTATTTGCACCCCTGGTGATGAAATCTATCAAAATTAGGGTGGTCCCAAAAAGGAGAGATTTTTCAAATTGACTGTGTCGGTTTTAAAAGTGCTCTCGTTCTGGTCAACATATGAAACAACAAGTGTGTGTAAAACATTTTAAGTGCTCCCTGTCTGGCCAACATATGTAATCACAAGTGTGTGTAAGAAATTAATCAGCACCCCTTTTGACCAAAATGTATTCAGATAGATAAATAAATATGTATATAGAGACATACTGTAATAACTTGAAGCAAATAATGAAGATTAGAAGACAATTACAAACAAAACAATCCTAATTTTTAATATTTGCATAGTATGCACATATTATTATTGTTATAAATACAAATCTTTATATACATAGAAAGGGTGGTCCTAAAGAGGTCGGCATTTTTCTCAGGTCTCAAGAAGGTAACAAATACAAGACAGAGAGAGATAGAGTGTGTGTGTGTAGTGAAGTGAATTATATTTATATAGCGCTTTTCTCTCATGACTCAAAACGCTTTACATAATGAAACCCAATATATCAATCAATCAATGTTTACTTATATAGCCCTAAATCACTAGTGTCTCAAAGGGCTGCACAAACCACTACGACATCCTCGGTAGGCCCACATAATGGCAAGGAAAACTCACACCCAGTGGGACATCGGTGACAATGATGACTATGAGAACCTTGGAGAGGAGGAAAGCAATGGATGTCGAGCGGGTCTAACATGATACTGTGAAAGTTCAATCCATAATGGATCCAACACAGTCGCAAGAGTCCAGTCCAAAGCGGATCCAACACAGCAGCGAGAGTCCCGTTCACAGCGGAGCCAGCAGGAAACCATCCCAAGCGGAGGCGGATCAGCAGCGCAGAAATGTCCCCAGCCGATACACAGGCAAGCAGTACATGGCCACCGGATCGGACCGGACCCCCTCCACAAAGGAGAGTGGGACATAGAAGAAAAAGAAAAGAAACGGCAGATCAACTGGTCTAAAAAGGGAGTCTATTTAAAGGCTAGAGTATACAAATGAGTTTTAAGGTGAAACTTAAATGCTTCTACTGAGGTGGCATCTCGAACTGTTACCGGGAGGTAACAGTTACATTGAGGTATAAGTTACATTGGGGATAGGTTGATTGGCAACACCAAATTGGCCCTAGTGTGTGAATGTGAGTGTGAATGTTGTCTGTCTATCTGTGTTGGCCCTGCGATGAGGTGGCGACTTGTCCAGGGTGTACCCCGCCTTCCGCCCGATTGTAGCTGAGATAGGCGCCAGCGCCCCCCGCAACCCCGAAAGGGAATAAGCGGTAGAAATGGATGGATGGATGGATGAAACCATTGTGTGTGGCACTGGGAGAAGGTGGGCAAAGTGTCTTGCCCAATGACACAACGGCCGTGACTAGAATGGGCGGGGATCGAACCTGGAACCCTCAAGTTGCTGGCACGGCCACTTTACCAAACGAGCTATACCGCCCACACACACAGTGTGTGTGCACGCGTGCATGCACTCATGCAGTTTGCATTTATTAATGTGCCTTTTTTACGGCATTTCAAATTGACGCTGCTTTATAACGTATTTAAATTGATGTAGACAAAGTTTAGCTGGCTGACTTTGGCTAAAATGATACTGAATGTTGTCTTTCACACAACTCCATCTCACTTGTTAGCAAGGTAGAAGCTCTTACCGAGGTCGAGACGCATGTCCGAGATCATGTCTCCGCTTTAAATGCTGGCGTATCTCAGATGGACGGCCATAAAAACAAGGTCCGCTTTGCAAAATGAGCAAGGTATTCATGTTTTTAGCAAGAATAAGAGGAAACATTATCACACTTTACATGTTCTCACTGGCGATATTTTTGCGAGTGACCCACTTCCACCCGGAATAACACCAGTGATGACGTCACGACTTGTCGACAAATATAATTGCAGGCAAGAAATGTTATTGTCCACTAATCGTTGCAGCCCTATAGTGGATGCTGGTCAAACTTACAAGCTTCGAGGACCTGCCGTAGAGTAACTTCTTTTAAAGGGGTACATTATCACAATTTCAGAAGGATTAAAATCAATAAAAATCAGTTCCCAGTGGCTTTTTTTATTTTTTGAAGTTTTTTTTATTTATTTTACCCATCATGGAATATCCCGAAAAAAGGCCCTTAACCCTCCTCTTGTGTTAGCTTTCTGTTACCATCTCTTATGTTAACGGGTCGGTTTTGACCCATGTCTTAAATCAGCTGTAAAATACACTAAAAACAATTATCTATCATCCAATTTGTTTCTCATCTCTTGGTTACCTTGTTAGATTTCCTTATCCATGAAAATATTGGTTTTAATATTTTTGGTGTGGGCCATTGGGCCTTTTATTTGTCAGTATACCCTTCGATTTCAATTGAAAAAAATGGTAAAACGAACCTCAAGAGAATCGTATAAATAAAAAAAATGTTGTTGTGTTACCTGACCATTACTGAGGGGTATTAGAACACACCTCTTAAATAAATTTGCTTTATTTATTTTTTCATTTTAATAATTTTAACATAGTAAAAATTCTATACTGAATTGACCTCAAATGTCTGGACATTTTAGTTTTTAAATGCATAAAAGAACCACATACATTTTGTTTGTTTTTATACTGGATAACAAGGTAAAATGAGAATCCACTAAAGCTCACATGATTGGGAGAGGAGCTAGCCGTCAGTGTGTTCAGTTTTGGCTGTACTTATTGCTTTATAGTCTTATTTTTATAACTGGGTCGAAACCGACCCTAACAACACCAAGGTCATAATTTCTAACGGAGCATTTTATAATTTAGTGAACCAAAAAAAACAAGTTTTATTTTGTTGAAATAGAGGTTCCTGACAAAGTCAAAAAGCCTTGATGCATAAAAATACATTTATGTGGTTCTTTTATACATTTAAAAACTAAAACGGGTCGGTGCCGACCCTAACACAAGACGAAGGTTAAGTGCCTGATTTTTGCTATCTATAAATCCACCCGTCCATTTTCCTGTGACGTCACATAGTGAAGCCAATTCAAACAAACATGGCGGATAGAACAGCAAGATATAGCGATATGAGCTCGGATTCAGACTCGGATTTCAGCGGCTTAAGCGATTCAACAGATTACGCATGTAATGAAACGGATGGTTGGAATGTGGAGGCCGATAGCGAAAACGAAATTGAAGAAGAAACTGAAGCTGTTGAGCGAATAGCTTTTGAAGCTATTCAGCGATCGCCTTCTGACCAAGATTGCATCTTTTGACCACTGGAGCAACTTAAATCCGTCGATTGGTAAGTGTTTGTTTGGCATTAAATGTGGGTAGAGGGAAAGGCTGGATGCAAATATAGCTACAAATGTACATAAAGCTAGCCTAAATAGCATGTTAGCATCGATTAGCTGGCAGTCATGCCGTGACCAAATATGTCTGATCAGCACATAAGTCAATAACATCAACAAAACTTACTTTTGTGATTTCGCTGACTTTTTCATTGGAAATGCATCTGCTTTGAGTGTCGCAGGATATCCACACATTCTTGCCATTTGTGCCATCTTAGCATCGATTGGCATGCCGTGATAATCGATGCACACTCCACGTAAGACAACTTGAATCCGTCCCTGATCGTGTTGTTACAACCTCCGACAACACACCGACGAGGCATGATGTCTCAAAGGTACGGAAAACAGTCGAAAAAACGGGAAATAACAGAGCTGATTTGACTTGTGTGTGTAATGTGTTTGAGAAAATGGCGGATTGCTTTCCGTTGTAACGTCACGGGTGAAAGGTCATCGCTCCGACAGCGAACATTTGAAAGGGGTTTAAATCGCCAAATTCACCCTTTTAGAGTTCGGAAATCGGTTAAAAAAACATATGGTCTTTTTTCTGGAACATCAAAGTATATATTGACACTTACATAGGTCTGTTGATAATGTTCCCCTTTAAATCTAAACCACAGCTTACAGTACAGTCAGTGCCTTGAAGAACTTATAGCGTCCCCATCACAAGTGGAAAGACTCAGTGCAAGGACACGGTTGGTCGTTATGCCTGCAGGCACTTTAACCTTCCAAACATTGAACGAGTTTTCACTTCGCAATATAGGCAATACAAAACTTTTAAAAGGCCTGCTTAA
Source organism: Nerophis ophidion (assembly GCF_033978795.1). Classification (NCBI taxonomy): domain Eukaryota; kingdom Metazoa; phylum Chordata; class Actinopteri; order Syngnathiformes; family Syngnathidae; genus Nerophis; species Nerophis ophidion. The sequence goes on from NC_084622.1 coordinate 35,682,492, forward strand.
ATTGAGGCTACACATCAATCTTACAGGGATAAAATAAAGAGAGAGGGGAAAAAAAAGAAAAGTTTCTCCCTTTTTTGATGTAATTTCGTGAGAGAACAAATTAATTACGTCCAATCAAAGTGGCTCAAAACCAAAGAGAGTACTGTAGTAGCACTACGGAGTGGTTCTGGTGCCAACTTGACTTAGAAGAAGTATTCTACACATGCGTGCAAAGTAGCCGAATTAAATTAATTTAAATTAAATTAATTAAATTCAATTAACTGTAATGCGATAGGAATGTGATCAAATACAAAGACTCAAAATAATCCAAAAAAGTCAAACATACTGCATGTTGCGACGAGGTTGGGAATTCATAATAAAGAAGTGTTTTTTAACTGGTTTTATTGAGCCTCTTATACGGAATTACTCTCAGCAACCTTGCAAAAATATATATTCACAATAGACTGGAAAATATTAGTAAAGAAATCAGCAAAATTGCTGTTGTACACATATTCCAATGTTGTACCTTTATCATGTGTGTCTTACACACACCATTAATAAAATACCGGCAGAGCATGACTCTCTTCCTCTTTTCCCTAAACAGTACCGAACATGAATATTCATACACACGCATGTTCGGCGTACAAATCTGTATCACTCTCTCTAACACACACACGCACATGTGAGTAATTTACACCATAAGATCATGAAAACTGAGCGCAAGATAGAGAGATAGAATATTAACACAGTTTCATTAACTATCCAAAGTCAATAGTGTTCTCATCATTTTATATGGCACACACACACACACCGTTTCCATATGCGTTGGGAAATGTGTTGGTTGTAAATATAAACGGAATACAATGATTTGCAAATCCTTTTCAACCCATATTTAGTTGAATGCACTACAAAGGACAAGATATTTGATGTTCAAACTCATAAATTTTTTTTATTTTTTTTTAGCAAATAATAATTAATTTAGAATTTCATGGCTGCAACACGTGCCAAAGTAGTTGGGAAAGGGCATGTTCACCTTTTCTTTTAACAACACTCAATAAAAGTTTGGGAACTGAGGAAACTAATTGTTGAAGCTTCGAAAGTGAAATTCTATCCCATTCTTGTTTTATGTAGAGCTTCAGTCGTTCAACAGTCCGGGGTCTCCGCTGTCGTATTTTACGCTTCATAATGCGTCACACATTTTCGTTGGGAGACAGGTCTGGACTGCAGGCGGGCCAGGAAAGTACCCGCACTCTTTTTTTTATGAAGCCACGCTGTTGTAACACGTGCTGAATGTGGCTTGGCATTGTCTTGCTGAAATAAGCAGGGGCGTCCATGAAAAAGACGGCGCTTAGACGGCAGCATATGTTGTTCCAAAACCTGTATGTACTTTTCAGCATTAATGGTGCCTTCACAGATGTGAAAGTTACCCATGCCTTGGTCACTAATGAACCCCCATACCATCACAGATGCTGGCTTTTGAACTTTGCGTCGATAAAATTCCGGATTGTTCGCTTCCCCTTTGGTCCGGATGACACGATGTCGAATATTTCCAAAAACAATTTGAAATGTGGACTCGTCAGACCACAAAACACTTTTCCACTTTGCATCAGTCCATCTTAGATGAACTCGGGCCCAGAGAAGCCGGCGGCGTTTCTGGATGTTGTTGATAAATGGCTTTCGCTTTGCATAGTAGAGCTTTAACTTGCACTTACAGATGTAGCGACCAACTGTATTTAGTGACAGTGGTTTTCTGAAGTGTTCCTGAGCCCATGTGGTGATATCCTTTTGGGATTAATGTCGGTTTTTGATATAGTGCCGTCTGAGGGATCGAAGGTCACAGTCATTCAATGTTGGTTTCCGGCCATGCCGCTTACGTGGAGTGATTTCTCCAAATTCTCTGAACCTTTTGATGATATTATGGACCATAGATGTTGAAATCCCTAAATTTCTTGCAATTGCACTTTGAGAAACGTTGTTCTTAAACTGTTTGACTATTTGCTCATGCAGTTGTGGACAAAGGGGTGTACCTCGCCCCATCCTTTCTTGTGAAAGACTGAGCTATTTTTTGGGAAGCTGTTTTTATACCCAATCATGGCACCCACCTGTTCCCAATTAGCCTGCACACCTGTGGGATGTTCCAATTAAGTGTTTGATGAGCATTCCTCAACTTTATCAGTATTTATTTCCACCTTTTCCAACTTCTTTGTCACGTCTTGCTGGCATCAAAATCTAAAGTTAATGATTATTTGCCCAAAAAAAATAACGTTTATCAGTTTGAACATCAAATATGTTGTCTTTGTAGCATATTCCACTGAATATGGGTTGAAAAGGATTTGCAAATCATTGTATTCCGTTTACAATTGGGCGGAAGGCGGTGTACACCCTGGACAAGTCGCCACGTCATCGCAGGGCTGAGATAGGCGCCAGCGCCCCCGGGGACCCCAAAAAAGGGAATAAGCGGTAGAAAATGGATGGATGGATGTATTCCGTTTGTATACATACACATATATATCAAAATGTGTATGCGTATAATATATATGTGTGTGTGTGTGTGCGCGTGTGTGTGTGTGTGTGTGTGTGTGTGTGTGTGTGTGTGTGTGTGTGTGTGTGTGTGTGTGTGTGTGTGTGTGTAAATATATATATATATATATGTATATATATATATATATATATATACACATACGTATCAAAATCGATGACTGTATTTCTTGAATTTGTTTCTTTCAAACCATAACCATCTACACTACAATCATTATAAAATAATAATAACTATAAATAGTATGGCCAAATTTGAACGTAAACCATGTTTTACACGCACTTTAGGGGCAACATTTTTCATGTCATGATTTGTTGCCCTGGTCATGTTTTGTTTGGGTTGGTATTTCCTTAGTTGTGAGCTAGTATTGTTTCAGCACCCTTGTTTGTGTTATTAGTTGCCATGGGCACTGATTTTTTTGTTAGCTGCCTCTGATTAGTGGTCAGGACGCTCACCTTCTCCTGGTCACGAATCAGACAGGTATTTATTCCTGCCTCGCGACACTTACGTTGGCATTTGTTTTCATGAGAGTTTAGACTTCCTCGCTTCTTTCTCCTGTTTTTCACTAAGTCCTATTGTTAAGCCATTGCTGTAACTTCCCACACCAGCCACACGTTTTCCTTTTTTTTTGTATTTGTGTCCTGCTTTTGAATAAATCATCCTTTTTACCTGCACGCTGCTTCCGGAGCTTCTTCTGCATCTTGGGGAAACGACCACTGCAGAACCACGCGACCTTGACATGACAATTAATTTTATATGGGATTTAATATAAATAAATGTTCCTTTTGTTTTGGATTACAGAAAAAAAAATGTGGCTACTGGGTTTATACAGAAAGACATGAGTCCTATGTTGGTTGGTACAAAATGACAAAAGTAACCACTGATATAGCACACAGCGACATAAGCGGGCCGGAAAAAGTGAAAATAACACACACACCTTTTACACAGCAAGACATGAACCTGAGGACGGCAATACTGAGAAGAGCGAGGGAGCCAAAAGAGAAGCGGAGAAAGGCAACTCCAGAGAGAAGATGTAAGAAGATAGGATGCGGACGTAGAGTATAGCGAGATCATGGCCTGTGTTTATCAGTAGGTATTTATCTCCTCCGGGTTGGGGAGGAGACCCTGCCCCAAGTGGAGGAGTTCAAGTACCTAGGAGTCTTGTTCACGAGTGAGGGAAGAGTGGATCGTGAGATCGACAGGCGGATCGGTGCGGCGTCTTCAGTATTGCGGACGTTGTACCGATCCGTTGTGGTGAAGAAGGAGCTGAGCCGGAAGGCAAAGCTCTCAATTTACCGGTCGATCTACGTTCCCATCCTCCCCTATGGTCATGAGCCTTGGGTCATGACCGAAAGGATAAGATCACGGGTACAAGCGGCCAAAAGAGTTTCCTCCGCCGTGTGGCGGGGCTCTCCCTTAGAGATAGGGTGACAAGCTCTGCCATCCGGGAGGAACTCAAAGTAAAGCCGCTGCTCCTCCACATTGAGAGGAGCCAGATGAGGTGGTTCGGGCATCTGGTCAGGATGCCACCCGAACGCCTCCCTAGGGAGGTGTTTAGGGCACGTCCAACCGGTAGGAGGCCATGGGGAAGACCCAGGACACATTGGGAAGACTATGTCTCCCGGCTGGCCTGGGAACGCCTCGGGATCCCCCGGGAAGAGCTAGACAAAGTGGCTGGGGAGAGGGAAGTCTGGGTTTCCCTGCTTAGGCTGTTGCCCCCGCGACCCGACCTCGGATAAGCGGAAGATGATGGATGGATGGATATTTATCAAGCGTGTCAGTAACAGGCAAGATATCACAGGTCACTTGCTCGCACCTTTTTTCATTTCAGTACGATTTGAAGCTGTTGGGGAGATGGAAGTAGAAAAGCTCTTAATCGTTGAAAACAAAAAAAAATCTGCAGAAGAAGCAGAGACAGTCCAGAATAGGAATGCAGAGCATGAATAGAAAACCCTGTGATTGCAGAGAAAATGCATGTCCACGTTCCAGGAAAGTCTCTTTTAAAAATGCAGCAAAAGGAGGCCTTCGTCCTTCCCGATGAATAAAATAAATCACAAAAGTGGATGATGAAAAAAAGGTTTCCACAAGTGCACACAATACCACAACAGCGTCGTTACAACCTTTCATTGCTGAAGTACCCGGCATGTACAGTACAAAGTTGACAAGAGTACTCGAAAATTTATGAAAGTAGTTCAAAAGTAATAAAGTATGCCTTATTTTCCGGACTATAAATCACAGTTTTTTTCATAGTTTGGCCGGGGGTGCGACTTATACTCAGGAGCGACTTATGTGTGAAATTATCCCACTGGGTCATTATTGTCACCAATGTCCCACTGGGTGTGAGTTTTCCTTGCCCTTATGTGGGCCTACCGAGGATGTCGTGGTGGTTTGTGCAGCCCTTTGAGACACTAGTGATTTAGGGCTATATAAGTAAACATTGATTGATTGATTGATTGATATTAACACATTACCGTAAAATATCAAATAATATTATTTAGCTCATTCACGTAAGAGACTAGACGTATAAGATTTCATGGGATTTAGCAATTAAGAGTGACAGATTGTTTGGTAAACGTATAGCATGTTCTATATGTCAGTGATTTTCAACCACTGTGCCGTGAGATATTGTCTGGTGTGCCATGGGAAATTAAGCCACTTTACCTAAATAGTCCAAAAAATATTTTTTGCAAATCAATAATCATAATAATGTGCCGTTATCTAGTGCCTGTGCTGTGTAGAGCTTGGCAGGGTAATCTCGTTATACTCCATATCAGTAGGTGGCAGCAGGTAGTTCATTGCTTTGTAGAAGTCGGAAAAAGTCAAGGATGGTTTAACGTGATCCCAATATGCAGAGCAAAGTGGGAGACAGCGGGCAGGTAAAAAGGTATGTAACGCTTAAACCAAATATCAACAAAAGGCTAGTCCCGCTAGGAAAAGGCACTGAAGCATAGAGATAGCTATGTAAAACAAAAGTAAAAGTGAACTGGCTACAAAGTCAACAAAAACAGAATGCTGGACGACAGCAAAAACTTACAGCGTGTGGAGTAAAGACGGTGTTTACACATCCGTACATGACATGACAATCAACAATGTCCCCACAAAGAAGGATCGCGTACGCACAACTTAAATAGTCTTAATTGGGAAAACTAATCAGTTGCGGGGAATAGCACTCAAAGGAGGGCGAGAAGCTGTTACTGGAGAACACCATCAAATCGGGAAAAGTCACCAAAATAACAGCGCAAGACAGGAACTAAAGCACTACACACAGGAAACAACAACAAACTCAAACTAAGGCACGACAAGCTGGTGGAGTTTCATTTTTTTAACATTTTCTGCTGCTGGTGTGCCTCCATATTTTTGTTATGAAAAAAATGTGCCTTGACTCAAAGAAATTTGAAAATCACTGCTATATGTTATAGTTGTTTGAATGACTTACCATAATATGTTACGTTAACATACCAGGCACCTTCTCAGTTGGTTATTTATGCATCATATAACGTACACTTATTCAGCCTGTTGTTCACTATTCTTTATTTATTTTAAATTGCCTTTCAAATGTCTATTCTTGGTGTTGGGTTTTATCAAATAAATTCCCCCCAAAAAATGTGATTTATACTCCAGTTCGGCTTATATATGTTTTTTTTCTTCATTATGCATTTTCGGCAGGTGCGACGTATACTTCGGAGCGACTTATACTCGGAAAAATACGGTAATAATAAAATACAGAGCAACACACATAATGCCCTTTTTCCAACGCAAGATCATTCCCATTGACCCCTGTGTTTCCAACAAAAACTACCTGAGTACATTTAATTCTACAGAAGCTATTTTTCAGTTCCTAGTAGCGAGGTGGGGCTTTTAAAAAGTTCCAGGAACTTTCGAGGGGCGAGTTGTGTTGTCGACCGCTGATTGGTTGAACACAGTTGGAGCGTTCCTATGACGTATTTTTTCGAACATTACATTACTGAGAATGCTAGACGGCTTGTTTATGTGTATTTCTATTACAGCATACTTGAAAACGGAGAGAAATATTAACGAACATATTTTTCGACTGGCAGGAACCTTTGTGGGGCATCTGTGTGCTGAAGAACGTTTATTGATGAAACTATCTTGCAGTGTTTGTACTCAGCCGTACTCCTTAAAGGGGAACATTATCACCAGACCTATGTAAGCGTCAATATATACCTTGATGTTGCAGAAAAAAGACCATATATTTTTTTAACCGATTTCCGAACTCTAAATGGGTGAATTTTGGCGAATTAAACGCATTTCTCTTTATCGCTCTTTTTGCGATGACGTCAGAACGTGATGTCTCCGAGGTAATACAGCCGCCATTTCCATTTTCAACACATTGCAAACATTGGGTCTCAGCTCTGTTATTTTCCGTTTTTTCGACTATTATTTGGAACTTTGGAGACATCATGTCTCGTCGGTGTGTTGTCGGAGGGTGTAGCAACACTAACAGGGAGGGATTCAAGTTGCACCACTGGCCCGAAGATGCGAAAGTGTCTGCCGCCAGACCCCCAATGAATGTGCCAGAGTGTCTGCACAGTTTACCGGCGATGACAGACGTGGCACAGAGATGTATGGATAACCTGCAGATGCATTTGCAACGATAAAGTCAACGAATTCACAAAGGAGAGTTTTGTTGATGTTGACTGCCAGCTAATCGATGCTAACATGCTACGCTAATCGATGCTAACATGCTATTTACCGTCGGTGCTAAAGCAGACATGGCACAGAGATGTATGGATAACCTGCAGATGCGTTTGCAACTATATTACGTTTCCTTCCACCCACATTTGATGCGAAAAAAACACTTACCAATCGAAGGATTTAAGTTGCTCCAGTGCCACAAGATGCGAAAGTCCTGCTAGTTTGGTCCGCACATTTTACCGGCGATGCTAACGCAGCTATTCGGCCATGCTATGGCTATGAATAGCGTCAATAGCTATTCGCTCAATAGCTTCAGTTTCTTCTTCAATACTTTCATACTCCAACCATCCGTTTCAATACATGCGTAATCTGTTGAATCGCTTAAGCCGCTGAAATCCGAGTCTGAATCCGAGCTAATGTCGCTATATCTTGCTGTGCTATTCCCCATTGTTTGTTTACATTGGCAGCACTGTATGAAGTCACAGGGAAATGGATAGTCGCATCGCAAATAGCGAAAATCAAGCACTTTCAAGCTTTTTTTAGGGATCTTCCGGGTCCGGTAAAATTTTGAAAAAAACTTCCAAAAATACAACGAGCCACTGGGAACTGATTTTTATTGTTTTTAACCCTTTTGAAATTGTGATAATGTTCCAATTTAAAGTACATGCAGTTTAACGCTGTTTATTTTTTTTACAAACTTCATTTCAATACGCAAAACTACGATAAGTGGGGGAATGTATTTACATAGGAATATAAAGTATTCATTCGGACTTGAAGCGAAGCTCCACTGCGATTATTATTGACTACTTGCATTAGGATCTGCACAGGCTCATTTTATAGCTACTAATTAGGACAACCTTATTAATGATAAATTGAACTTGAAATCTCATGTAAAAAATATACAACATAAAGTAGCAAGGAACACGTCAATAATGAATAAAGCCAAACATGTTCTAGATCAAAAATCACTTCATATTTTTTACTCCTCGCTCGTGTTACCATATCTAAGTTATTGTGTAGAAATATGGGGAAATTATTACAAAAGTACACTTCATTCACTAACGGTGTTACAAGAAAGATCAGTTAGAATAATACATAATGTTGGATATAGAGAAACTACAAAGCCTTCATTTATTGAATCAAAGATACTGAAATTCCACGACATAGTGAATTTGCAAACAGCTAAAATTATACACAAAGCAAACAATAACCTGTTACGCAAGAATATACAACAATTCTTCTCAACAAAAGAGGGGAAAAATAATCTTAGAGAAAAATGCAATTTAAAACATTTGTATGCACGTACAACACTTAAGACCTTCAGTATATCAGTATGTGGAATTAAATTATGGAATGGATTAAGCAATGCAATCAAACAATGTACTAATATGATCCACTTCAAGAAACTCTTCAAACTTAAAGTGTTTACAAAGTACAAAGAAGAACCATGATAAACATTTTGAATTTATTTCATCCATCCATTCATTCATTCTCAAAATAATCTTACTCATCTCGTCATATGAAATATAAATTACTTCACCGATTATGATTTATTTATTTATTTATTTTTATTGAGATTAATTATGGAGAATATTGTGATTAAATTGAGAACAGGAAGTGAACAAAACTTTTCGCAACTGTTATGTAAAAGTAAAGAGGTAGGATTAAATAAGATCTGCTTCTTCCTACTCCTTTTTGAACATGTTGAAAAGAGACTGGAAATTGTGATGTATTATGTTGTATGCTTGCATGTTCAAAATAAACTCAAACTCAACTTAACCTTTCAATTTATGATCTAAATAACCTAAAACCAAGTGTTAAAATGTGTGATACTAAAAGGCAGGGGTGTCAGACTTAAATACAGAGTGGGCCAAAATTTAAAACTGAACAAAGCCGCGGGCCAAGGTTGACCAAATTAACCTTTTAATAGGGACCCAAACAAGTTTTGCAATAAATATTGAACAAGCAAGGCTTATATAACTTTAGTGACATGCAAAATCCAGTTTCAAATAATAATAATAATAATTAAAAAAAATATCAATGGCATATCAAATAAAATTGTAATAAAAATGTTATGCCTTTTTTCTATTTGCAATCTTCTGAGGTAAATATCATTTTTTTTCCACAGGCTAATAATACATTTGAAAATAAAATAACAATAATGAATGAACCAAACATTCACGCCTTGAAGTAGCAAGAGAAAATTAATGAATAAAACGTTAATTATTGGTCAGTTTGCTGGAAGTTTCCTGGAAGAGTTAGTGCTGCAAGGGGGGTTCTCGGTATTTATTCTGTTGTGTTACGGAGCGGATGTTCACCCGAAATGTGTTTGTCATTCTTGTTTGGTGTGGGTTCACAGTGTGGCGCATATTTGTAACAGTGCTAAAGTTGTTTATACGGCCACCCTCAGTGTGACCTTGTTGACCAAGTATGCCTTGCATTCACTTGTGCGTGTGTTTGTGTGTGTAAAAGCCACAAATTTTATGTGACACGCTGTTAGTATGGAGGAAAAGCGGACATGACAACAGGTTGTAGAGAACGCTAAAGGCAGTGCCTTAAATGCACGCTCCCAATATAGTTGTCCAGGTGGAAATTGGTATAAATTCGGGAGAATGGTTGCCCCGGGAGATTTTCGGGAGGGACATTGAACTTCGTGAGTCTACCAAAAAAATTAGGAGGGTTGCCAAGTATGAGTATTAGCGGTTATACAGCGGCACCGACGCTGTATAACACCGGCGGGCCATCTCTAATTATAAATTGAGAATGCCTCAAGGGCCAAATTAAATTACACGGCGGGGCAGATTTGGCCCGCGGGCCAGAGTTTGACACCCATTCCTTAAGGCCTGATGGATAATATGAAAAACACTCACCACACTTTGACATGTTTGACACATTTTAGTTGCTTGAGTTGATATTTACAGAAAATGGATGGATAAAAAAAATGACCGTTAAAATTACGAAAAGCAATTGTTGAATAGCAACAGTAAAACATTATATAATCAAAAATAGTTTATCACAGTAGAAAATGCAGTGGATTCCTGCAAATCAAGGAAGGTTTGCAGGACTCGAGAGCGAAAGCATTTGCAAATGTTTTCATTAATCATTTCATATGATTAATTAAAACAAAATCCCCTGCTCTTCAGGGGATTTTAAAATATATATAAACACAGGGAATCCTGTGAAAAAGGCTTGTAGGAATGAAATAGCCTATTTGTTTTTTCCTGACCTAACGTATATATCAGGGGCCGGCAACCCGCAGCTCCAGAGCCGCATGCGGCTCTTTGATCACTCTGATGTGGCTCAGCTGCTAAATTGCCGACCCCAACGACTATTCCGTAAGGTTTCCGGATTTCAGTGCCTCTCTCAGAAATCAGAATGTAAAGGTCTGTTCAAGGAGAAGTTTGCTAAAAGAGGGATTTGTAAATCAAGCTTCCACTGTATCTTAACATATTCAAACGGAATGGCATTAGAGTGTTGGTCTTGAACTGGTTAAATAGCTACCTAATGCACAGGGAGAAATACATGAATCTCAGAATCTCTCACCAAACCTATATTTACAGTGATATATATATATATATATATATATATATATATATATATATATATATATATATATATATATAGTGCGGCATACTACATGGATTAATACTGGGACCAAAAATGATCACTCTCTATATGAACACATCAGTAAAGTTACAAAAAACTTGAATTCAGTACTTTTATCGGCAGAATATATTAATCCCATTACCTACATTGATAGCCACTTCATACTGGCAGTTTTTATTTTTTAGAATGGGCTGAAAAGAGAAATACATGCTTGTTCTTGTCTCAGATAAGAATTGTAGATGAAGGGCAAAATAGAAAAAGGGAAGCGCCCCTTTAGGGTAAAAGAAAATGTGCGGTCAAAATAAATTGTCATTAATCCAAATATTGCAACATGTTTTTGATTAATTGCATGTTTAAATTTAAGTAAATTAATGTTACTGTAGACCAGCGTTTCTCAAGGTGTGGGGCGGGCCCCACTGGTGGGGAATAGAGACATGACAGGTGGGGCGCGAGGAACGGGAGGAAATTTCACTTTAATTTTTATTTGTATTTTTGTTATATTCCGAGATATTTTTTTTTTACTATGCTTTCATTTCCATACACACTGTAAATCACTGTGATTCTGTCTGTGAAATCCGCTATGTATCCATCCATCCATTTTCTACCGCTTGTCCCTTACGGGGTCGCTGGCTACAATCGGGCGGAAGGCGGGGTACACCCTGGACAAGTCGCCACCTCATCGCAGGGCCAACACAGATAGACAGACAACATTCACACTCACATTCACACACTAGGGCCAATTTAGTGTTGCCAATCAACCTATCCCCAGGTGCATGTCTTTGGAGGTGGGAGGAAGCCGGAGTACCCGGAGGGAACCCACGCATTCACGGGGAGAACATGCAAACTCCACACAGAAAGATCCCGAGCCTGGATTTGAACCCAGGACTACAGAAACTTCGTATTGTGAGGCAGACGCACTAACCCCTCTGCCACTGTGAAGCCATCCGCTATATAAATAAATGTAAATTACTTATTTTTCCTCTAGGCTTTAAATTTCTAGGTAGGAGCGAAAGTTTGACAGACATAGCAACAGTAACTAATGGGGGCGGGGCTAATTGGAACAACCTTTATTACACAAAATGCATACATTTGTGACTCGCACCTCAAAGGTCGTCGAGCCAGAGCCTGCAGAGAAACACAAATCTGACAGGCTTAATCAACCAAAAAGCCAACCGAAAAGAAAATATGATGAAGGGTATTTTGCTCTTAGATTCACGGCAACAGTGGTGGGAGCAGAGGAGAGACCAGGGGCGGTTCTAGGCATGCTTATATGAGGGGGCAGTCAGAAATGTGAAGGGGGCATCATGTGTACACATCATGCTCCAGCAGTTTTTTTTTCTGTGCTTATAGTAACGATGCTTTCTTCATTGAAATGGGTCTTTAGCTATGTGTCCAACCCCAACCTGGAGTAGTGGATTGCACTTTGTCAGGCCTCTACCTTCAGACCTGTCCAACTTGGGTGTCCCACCTGAAGACTAAGCTCCTGCTGGTATAGCTCTTACGGTCACTGAGGCACGCAAACCCCCTGACCACAATAAGGTGGCAATCCCTCAGGGGGGGAAACATTAACAGCGCTGCCATATTTCCGAGAGGGGAAACAGAAGTAGGCGTCTCGCACAAAAGAATACTCTAGCCATGGTGGTGTGCGGTACCAGGCAGGATTGAATGATCTTAATGTTGTACCAAATGCACGCTTTGGGTAGCCACCCAGTATTGGCTGAGCTGGTGCGTTGCCATTTAATTCACTGGGTAGCTGAGCAGGCTGTTTTGGGGGGGGCGCTTGTTGGGGGGACGGAGGGAGCTGGTGCAGGAGAAACAGTGCTTGCTGGTGCTAAAGGTGCAGTAGTGCAAGCTGCTGTCCCTGATGTACTAGCAGTAGCATCATTGCTACAACTACATGCAGGAGCAGGACTAGACTTTTTAAATGCTCTGAAAAATGGATGCATTACAGAGCATTAACTTTCTCTTTGTGAGCTGCTGGAAGCTGGAGCAGAAAATAAGTAAGTTTGAACAACAACAGAAAAAACCCGCTGTGATTACATGAAGAAAAACAACAACAGTACAGGACTACAGCCTGGGGTGGGGCTTTACGTAGGGATCTGTCAGACACAGGTCACTTGTCTTCAGTTTGTCACATGCAGTGGACGTGGGCCAGGGGCGTCGCCAGACAGATTTCACTGGGGCACGTGCCCCACTGTTGATCTGCAGTGCCGCAGTAAACAATTCGCCAATAAAAAACAACGCTTCAGAGTTTTAAGTCTACATAACATAGACAACAGCGCACATACTACTTAGTATGGTAATTGATTGCTACTGTATTCACTCCACGAAACAATGAGCACATGGCTAATTAATATGGTAATTTATTCACGTGTGGATCGAGACTTCGGTTGAGAGAGAGAAAAAGAGAGGGGGGGGGGGGGGGGTGAGAATCACTGCTGAGGTAGGTAACGTTAGCCAACAACAATTTGTTAATTACATTATTTTGATTTTGATTTGACTCAAACTGTAACTCCTAGATGGATTTAAGAAAGTTATTCGCCCGCAGCAGAGAAGAAGCGGCTGGAATGAGAGATGTAAGTGAAGTCCCAGCTAGCTAGGCAACATCATTGTCTTAAGTTGATGCTAAGTTAGCTGACGTTATTCCTTGTATCAAGACAAACATATTCATTTTCTGTACGAGCTGTCGGGGGAATTTCCAATGAACATGAAACATAATGTTGGTTATTGTCTGCTGGTTCTGCATCAATGATGATTTGGAGTAAGCGTGTGTGAGTTGAGTGCTTCTCAAAGGGTTTATCTTCGGGAAGAAAAACATTTTTCCATTTCATCAAGTCGTGAGCCAAATTTTTAAATCATTCAAGCTTATTTCACAGAAAAATAGCACAGTAGACTTGTCTTGTTAATCGGTGCGACTTTGACTAAAATAATCTTGTTTTGTCACCAGAAAAATGGCTACAGCTAAAGCATCTGGTTTTGTTTCCAGAAAAAATAGTAACATTTCTGTATTTGTTTTCAGAAAGATGGCTGAAAATATCGTTGTTTTTTTTGCCCTATTTAGATTTTTTAAGAATATATTTCCATGTCTGTCCTGAGTCCTCCAACTTGTTAGTCGGTTTGCCTTTTGCTAAAATACTCACTAATAGTCACTAGAAAAATAGCTAAAAATATCTGGTTTTGTTGCCACAATTTGATTTTTTTCTCCCTAAACTTTTTTTTTTCATGCACACATCTGACTGCGACTCACTGAAAATGACACACAATCCACTTTTATGTCACGACCCAGCAGTTGGGAACCACTGGTCAACTGTGTAACAGTTACTGTAATATTTCCATGTCTGTCCAGAGTGATTGACCACTTTGCAAAAATGAAAAGGAGACGTTACAATTTACTTCTCAGAAAATGATTCCCTGAACAGACACACAACAGTTGTTCATTTATTCTACTACTGTGGCTTTATTGTTTTGTGTATATTTTATAGTTTTGTTTATCTAAAATAGGATTAGCCACGTTGCCATAAAGGGAAATTAAATAATATAAAAGGACCCAGAGATGTAGGGGTGCTTTATTTTTTGTTTTACTTTTGTAGATGTTAAATTTGCAGATGATTACTGCAATATATATTTCAAAAAGATTCATTGATCTTCCTTTTGGCTTTTACCAGTAGCAGTTTAGAAGTCTGGAGTAAAAAACTGCACAAGTAGGTCAAAGGCAGTAGTTAATTTCAGGTGGTTAATCAAAGATCCATACAACATCATCTGATATGATTTTTAATAGTTTAAAGCACTATTTATGTATTTTTTATGATAAATAAGAGCTAAAAATATTTTTGCTTGCGCGCTCTGCACACTTACATTAACTATTTGTGCCCCAGGTGTGCCCCAGTACAGTGTTAGGTCTAGTGACGCCTCTGGCTCAGAGCCTCCGCTGTCACTGCTTTCGTCAAGTTGGAAAAAAAAAAAAAAAAAAAGGAACTCCGTAGCACCGAAAGTCCGCGACGATAAACGTGTTTATGACAGATAAGACTACACAAATACACCCATCCTAACAAGTATATGATAAATGTAGACAACTTTTCCTTTTCTTTTACTTTCATACTGCAACTGTGATTGGATGTTTACTGAGCGCTGAGGGGTGTTTGCGGGTGTGTGTCTGCTGCGCAGCCTGTGGAATGGTGAATACACGCACAGCGGAGGGAGGGATGGGAGGGAAGCCGACACTACTATATTGTGTGTGTCCCTTTTTCGGCGGATTTTTCCGCGAGTGCAGATAATTTTGTCAACTTGTAATGTAGTAATTTTGTGAGTTTATTAAAATTTGCTTTCTAAACTTTTGATTTGAGGGGGCAAGACATTTATTTAAGGGGGCTCTGCCCCCTCTTGCCCCTGTGTAGAGCCGGCCATGGGAGAGACCCCTGTGTGTTCTGTGTCTAAAACCGCTAGCAGCAGACAACATGAGACCCAACAAATTAAAGAGACATTTTGAGACCACACACCCCAATCACGTCAATAAGCCACTTGATTTATTTCAAAGAAAACTGGCAGCGTAGTTATTTTATGTATTATTGAACTTGATGCCGGCTTCACGGTGGCAGAGGGGTTAGTGCGTCTGCCTCACAATACGAAGGTCCTGCAGTCCTGGGTTCAAATCCAGGCTCGGGATCTTTCTGTGTGGAGTTTGCATGTTCTCCCCGTGAATGCGTGGGTTCCCTCCGGGTACTCCAGCTTCCTCCCACTTCCAAAGACATGCACCTGGGGATAGGTTGATTGGCAACACTAAATTGGCCCTAGTGTGTGAATGTGAGTGTGAATGTTGTCTGTCCATCTGTGTTGGCCCTGCGATGAAATGGCGACTTGTCCAGGGTGTACCCCGCCTTCCGCCCGATTGTAGCTGAAATAGGCGCCAGCGCCCCCCGCGATCCCAAAAGGGAATAAGCGGTAGAAAATGGATGGATGGATGGATGAACTTGATGCAAGTTATACCACAGCTGCACAGTTATTTTATTTATTATTGAAGTTGATGTTATTTTATGTTATTGAGTTTGAATGTATACAACTTGAATGTTACCTGATGTTCAATAAATTTGAAAATGTTAGGCTTGGCATTAGCGTTCTGTTGGGGCGATGGGGGCAGGTGGGGCTTGAAAACTCCCCCTTGTCCAAAGTGGGGGATGACAAAAAAAAGTTTGAGAACCACTGCTCTAGACTGTGTACACTTGTGGAAAATATGAAATGTTTTTATTTATTTTAAATCAACTTTTTTTTTTTTTAATGTTAAAAAGATTGATTCTTGTTTAAAAAAAACTTCAAGATGTGCATTCACGTAATTATTTGGTCTCATTCTTTTAAACTGTTGGTTTCCTGCAGTTTTTAGTCACACCATTCCCAAGTTTTAACACATTGTCTACTCTTACAGTACATGAAGCCAAACTAACATATTACTATTTTACACTTGGCTGTCTAATTATTATTGATTGATAGATCGGGACACCAGCAGCTCAGGCTACAGAGACCGCTCTGAGACCAAAGGTGCACAAGGTTCATATGCGGACAAAAAGCAAGTTGGAGAAAATTGCAAGTAGTTGGCGAGGTATGAAAGTCTGCTTCCTTAGTACTGCCAAGGTGGCCTTGAGCAATCCAACAAATCCCCCGACTAGCTCAGCTGGCAGGCACAGACAGCATTGTGATGCGCTGCCTTGTTCCCTTCTGACATGCTTCTTAGCTACTTTAGCTCCATCGTAGTGAAACTATGATGTGTACTCTTGTATTAAAACATGTAGAATATTTTTTTTTTTTTTTATTATTAAATAGTTATTTAAACGTAAATAGTTACCTGGGAATAGGTTGATTGGCAACACTATATGGTCCCTAGTGTGTGAATGTTGTGTTTATATATGTGTTGGCCCTGCCCTGGTGTACCCTGCCTTCCGCTCATGTGCAGCTGGGATAAGGGTCTGGATCCCATAAGGCAGTGGTTCTCAACCTTTTTTCAGTGATGCACCCCCTGTGAACATTTTTTTAATTCAAGTACCCCCTAAACAGAGCAAAGCATTTTTGGTTGAAATAAAGAGATAAAGAAGTAAAATACAGCACTATGTCATCAGTTTCTGATACATTAAATTGTATAATAATGCAAATTATTGCTCATTTGTAGTGGTCTTTCTTGAACTATTTGGAAAAAAAGATATAAAAATAACTAAAATCTTGTTGAAAAATAAACAAGTGATTTAATTATAAATAAAGGTTTCTACACATAGAAACAGGGGTGCCGCTAGGGATTTTGGGCCCCATGAAAATAATCTTTACAGGGCCCCCAACACATAATTTCATATAATTTCATCATCATTAGGGGCTTCTCTGGGCCCGCCTCCATCATGGGCCCCTAGAATCCGTCTCCTTTATCCCACCTTTTCGGCGCCCCTGCATAGAAGTAATCAACTTAAAGTGCCCTCTTTGGGGATTGTAATAGAGATCCATCTGGATTCATAAACGTAATTCTAAACATTTCTTCACAAAAAAAGAAATCTTTAACATCAATAATTATGGAACATGTCCACAAAAAAATCTAGCTGTCAACACTGAATATTGCATTGTTGTATTTCTTTTCACAGTTTATGAACTTACATTCTTATTTTGTTAAAGTATTATTCAATAAATATATTTATAAAGGATTTTTGAATTGCTGCTATTTTTAGAATATTTTCAAAAAATCTCACGTCCACCTTGGCGTACCTTCAAGTACCCCCAAGGGTACGCGTACCCCCATTTGAGAACCACTGCCATAAGGGACAAGCAGTAGAAAATGGGTGGATAGTTAATTAGGGTTTATTGACAGGCTAGTTGTCCAGGACCTATCCAGTCTCTCACCCAAAATCAGATGGGATAGGCTCCAGCCTACCTGTAATCCGGATTGTAGGCAGTCAGTCACAATCTTAATGTTTAAAGGCCTACTGAAATGAGATGTTCTTATTCAAACGGGGATAGCAGGTCCATTCTATGTGTCATACTTGATCATTTCGCGATATTGCCATATTTTTGCTGAAAGGATTTAGTAGAGAACATCCACGATAAAGTTCGCAACTTTTGCTCGCTAATAAAAAAGCCTTGCCTTTACCGTAAGTAGTAGACCATATGCGCGTGATGTCACGGGTTGTGGAGATCCTCACATCCTCACATTGTTTACAATCATAGCCACCAGCAACAAGAGCAATTCGGACCGAGGAAGCGACGATTTCCCCATTAATTTGAGCGAGGATGAAAGATTCGTGGATGAGGAAAGTGAGAGTGAAGGACTAGAAAATAGAAATAAAAATAAAAAACTAGACGGCAGAGCGATTCAGATGTAATTAGACACATTTACTAAGATTATTCTGGAAAATCCCTTATCTGCTTATTGTGTTACTAGTGTTTTAGTGAGATTATATGGTCGTACCTGAAATTCGTAGGGGTGTGGCCACAGGTGTGGTGACGAGGCGAAGGCAGCCGGTCTCTTATTATTTTTTTCCCTCCAACAACGGTGGAAGCATCCGACGGTCGGGGGCGGCCGGTGGGAGGAGGCAAGAGAGTCGCAGCTGCCTCTTTGACAGGTGCAGGAGGAACGACGCAAGCTCGCCGCTCATGTCTACGGTAAGAGCCGACTTATTACCAACATTTCCTCACCGAAACCTGCCGGTTGACATGTGGTAGGGAACCATGTTCGCTTGACCGCTCTGTTCCATAGTAAAGCTTCACCGTCATCTTTCGGGAATGTAAACAAGGAAACACCGGCTGTGTTTGTGTTGCTAAAGGAGGCCGCAATACACCGCTTCCCACCTACATCTTTCTTCTTTGACTGTTAATTGAACAAATTGCAAAAGATTCAGCAATACAGATGTCCATATTAATGTTGAATTATGCGATGAAAAGAGACGACTTATAGCTGTGAACGGTGCTGGACCAAAATGTCCTCTACAATGCGTGACGTCACGCATCATCATGCCGCGACGTTTTAGCATGATACTTCCGCGCGAAATTTAAAATTGCAATTTAGTAAACTAAACCGGCCGTATTGGCATGTGTTGCAATGTTAATATTTCATCATTGATATATAAACTATCAGACTGCGTAGTCGGTAGTAGTGGGTTTCAGTAGGCCTTTAATGACCAGACGACTCTGGGTCAGGCTGCATTCTCAGTGAATGCCTCACATCTGTGCAACTCTTTGCCACTGGAGTTAAAGTCACAGTCATTAAACTTTTCTCCTCAAAAGGGAAGAAGTGGCTTAAGGAAAATATAGAAGTGTGAGCACTAGAACTGGGTGTACTATGGACAAATGGGGCCAATTATTTTCATTGTGTTTTTATTTTTGTACTTGTCCTAATCCTTTTGTGTGTATTTTACACTTTTCTCATTTAAAAAAAAAAATCCTGACAAGGGTTGCAGAGTCTCCGCCATCCCCGTGGCGCTGTTGGGAGAGTGGCCGTGCCAGCAACCTGTGGGTTCCTGGTTCGATCCCCAGCTTCTACCAACCTAGTCAAGTCCGTTGTGTTCTTGAGCAAGACACATCACCCTTGCTCCTGATGGGTCGTGGTTAGGGCCTTGCATGACAGCTCCCCCCATCAGTGTGTGAATGGGTGAATGTGGAAATAGTGTCAAAGCGCTTTGAGTACCTTGAAGGTAGAAAAGCGCTATACAGTCGCAGTTTTTTGCATAGTTTGGCCGGGGGTGCGACTTATAATCAGGAGCGACTTATGTGTGAAATTATTGACACATTACCATAAAATAGCTCATTCACGTAAGAGACTAGACCAGTGGTTCTTAACCTTGTTGGCGGTACCAAACCCCACCAGTTTCATTTACGCATTCACCGAACCTTTCTTTAGTGAAAAATAAAGTTGTTGTTTTTTCAAATTCAAGACAAAGTAGTATGTTTTTGGTAACACTTTAGTATGGGGACCATATTCTAAGTAACAAAGACTTAATTTAGAGTTATTTGGACACTAGGGGAACATATTCTAGGTAATAAAGACTTAATTTAGAGTTATTTGGTTAAGGTCAGGGTTAAAGGGTTAGGGTTATTATAAGGCCATGCCGAATAAGGCATTAATAAGTACTTAATAATGACTAGTTAAGAGCCAATATGTTACTAATTTGCATGTTAATATGCAACTAATTAATGGTGAATATGTTCCCCATACTAAAGTGTTACCATGTTTTTATTTTACTGGTGCATTAAATGAACCATGCATGAACATCACCTTGTTCAAACCAACACAGTGCATTGACTCACAACAAATTACACACCTGCAAATCAGTCAGCTGAAAGGGAGAAGTTTGTATTTACACGATGAGTCGGGTGTGTTTTCACCTCCGCTGAACCCCTGATGCCGACTCATCGAACCCCTAGAGTTCGATCGAACCCAGGTTAAGAACCACTGGACTAGTATAAGATTTCATCGGATTTAGCGATTAGGAGTGACAGATTGTTTGGTAAACTTATAGCATGTTCTATATGTTATAGTTATTTGAATGACTCTTACCATAATATGTTACATCAACATACCAGGCACCTTCTCAGTTGGTTATTTATGCGTCATATAACGTACACTTATTCAGCCTGCTGTTCACTATTCTTTATTTATTTTAAATTCCCTTTCAAATGTCTATTCTTGGTGTTGGGTTTTAGCAAATAAATTTCGTCCCAAAATGCGACTTATATGTTTTTTTCCTTCTTTATTATGCATTTTCGGTAGGTGCGACTTATACTCCGGAGTGACTTATACTCCGAAAAATACGGTACCTAAATACGGTACCTAAATGGATGGCATTTAAGTCTAATGTACTTTGACATCGGTTAGCTATGGGTAGCAATGTTTAATTGTACTGTCCCTGTCAAATAAATACATAAATAAAATAAATACAATTGATAATGTTACACAGCCATCCTGTGTTTTTGTCGGACTAATGTTGAGATAAAATAATTGAATCTTTCAATTATCTTCCGCTGACATAACTGAGGAAATATACATCGCAGTCATCTCAAATTCCAAACAGCTCGTTTGGAGCATGTTTGGAAGAAGGCAAGACTGTTTTATAAATATCTCTGATATTCCTCCATGGTTTAATTTCGAATTTGCGGGAACCGAGGGTAGGAAAACCAAAACCGGTACAGACAGTTTAAAAAAAAAATTAGATTTGCATAATGGGACCCCTTTAATGTGCAGCTTGCATGGTACTGTAGTTTCTAAAAACAAAACTAGATGTTAATGTGGAGAGCTCCCAATGACTGGGGTTTACCTACATGACTACATTTTTTCCCCTGGTTCTGCAGCCTGATAACTACACATTTGTGAGACTGTTACACCACTTGGACAAAGTGCCTGAAATGCATTGCCAGAGACCTGTCAGGGATTTTTGAGTCATTCTGGGCTGAAGAGAATATTAACAGTGCTCAACATTTCATTAAGATCAATAATGATGATGGATTAACCCGCATTTAATGCACTCATTTTGACAGCCATAAGAAATACATTATAGAATTATTTGACTGATGAGCCCTGCTTTCCTCCTTCTACAAACAACCTAATAAAATCACATAACTATGACTGGAGAAGGGAAATAATAATATTTTGGTAGTTTGTCTAAAATTGTGACGGAGAGTGGACTAAAAAGGGTGTTTTTGACTTGGAAAGAGCTGAGGAGAGTCCCATGAGACTCAGCTGTGAGCAAGAAGAGGAGAACAAATGCAATACAGTCGTAATTTTCCTTGATCATGGGACTTTGTTGCTTTGTCCCCACTGGGAAAATAATCCACATTGTGTATCGACGTCATTGCTCTGATTGCAGCATGAGATGATGATCAAAGAATGATGGTGACTTAACAGTGGTGTCACTAGGTTTGAAGAACGGGCGGCCAAAGATTGTGTGGCTCGCAACTTTTTGGCTGTGTATTAGATTTACACAACAAACGCTGAAGAAATACAGATGGTGAAAAGCTGGAACTGGAAGAAAGCTTTAGTCCTTTTTGGTAGGCGTAAGATGGCCCAAACACACAAGGACAGTGTTGTTGCATGGGAAACCTAGTAGGCAACTTGCAGACAGAGAAAACGTTGCACGGATGCTAGCAGTGTAAACAACACTACAGAGTTGACCTGAAAACAAAGGAGGTTCTGCAGGAAATAAATGTTCTTGCCTGGAAAAACAGCCACCCAAAGATATGTTGCTGTGCACAAAATCTTTCATTCAAGATTTATTTTTGAATAGGAATGAGGGTAATAGTGAATACGTGGACTGGATTTTCAGAAATGTGACGGAACAAGTTAGATCAGGCGTGTCAAACTCATTTTAGATCGGGGGCCACATGGAGAAAAATCCACTCCCAAGTAAAACCACGGCACGATAACTTAAAGACAAATTTATATTGTTTTCTTTGTTCAAAAATAAAAGAAGCACATTCAAAAAATTTACAAATAATAATGTTTTTTTTCTTATAATTCCCTGTTGCGGTTCATAGTATGCTATCTTTATTTGTCGTTATTTATATTTTCTGAATAAATTATGTGATAACGTTCATGAGTCAACTCATTGTTGTTCATTTTCAATCTATCAAGATAAAAAAAATGATGTCAAAATGAAATTACAGTATGTTATTAATGTAGTTTGATCATTTTCCTCAACTGATGTACTAGCATCATGTGGTTTATTTTGTACATATGTAGCATCATCTACAAAGATACAAAAAATTGCTATTGTGACATCTAGTGGACACATTTAGAACAGCTGTTTCTTTCATTCAAAAATTTCAGGTTAATTTTTATACTTAGCAAACTCATCCCCGCAGGCCAGATAAAACCTGTTCGCGGGCCACACGTTTGACACCCCTGGGTTAGATAGTAAGTGCTGACAAAAGGCCCATTTACACTGCACACCAAATCTGATTTTTTTGTTTTCAATTGACACAGATCTGATTTTTTTTTGCCAGTCGAAACGCTCCAAAGTGCTTCAAATCTGATCTTTTTGCATCATATTCAGGCCACATCCGGAGGTAGACCAAATCCGATTGGAATTTGATCTTTTATCAAATGTGATTTCAGTCTAAACACAACGCAACCTCAATACGACCTGTATGTGACTTTTTTGTCAGCTTTGGGCAAGCTACGTCACTCATGTGCATCGGGAAAGATGCAGTCGCCAATGGAAGTGGATACTTCATCAGAACATCCGATTTCGGTGAGCAAAGTCTTTTAAAGGCCTACTGAAACCCACTACTACCCACCACGCAGTCTGATAGTTTATATATCAATGATGAAATATTAACATTGCAACACATGCCAATACGAACTTTTTAGTTTACTAAATTGCAATTTTAAATTTCCCTGGAGTTTCGTCTTGAAAACATTGTGTAATGATGACGTGTACGCAAGACGTCACAGGTTTTTAGGAAATATGAGCGCTGCACACACACACAGCTAAAAGTCGTCTGCTTTAACGGCATAATTACACAGTATTTTGTACATCTGTGTTGCTGAATATTTTGCAATTTGTTCAGTTAATATTGGAGAAGTCAAAGTAGAAAGATGGAGTTGGGAAAATTTTGCCTTTAACCACACAAACACACGGTGATTCCTTGTTTAAAATTACCGGAGGTGAAACTTTACTATGGATCAGAGCGCGGTCAAGCGAACATGAATCCCGACCGAATGTCAACCAGCAGGTTTCAGTGAGAAAATTGTGGTAAAAAGTCGCTTCTTACCGGAGATCAGCTGAGCCTGTGCCGTCCATAGCTGCCGTCGACTCCCCTGAGACACTGCGCGTCAAGACACCCGTGGAGACACACCTCCAACTATCAGGTACTGTTAAACTCACTAGAACACTAGCAACACAATAGAAAGATAAAGTATTTCCCAGAATTATCCTAGTAAATGTGTCTAAAAACATCGGAATCCGTCCCAATGCAATCGCGGTTCTTTTTGTTTTAACTTGTTTTTATTTTTTTTATTTTTTTTTTTATAATCCGTCGCTTTCAATATCCTCAAACACAAATCTTTCATCCTCGTTCAAACTAATGGGGAAATTGTCGTTTTCTCGGTCCGAATAGCACTTTTTGTTGGGGGCTCCCATTAAAAACAATGTGAATATGAGAGGAGCCCTCAACATTTGACGTCATCGTCTGCGACTTCCGGTAGAGGCAAGGCTTTTTTTGTCAGCACCAAAAGTTGCGAACTTTATCGTGGATGTTCTCTACTAAATCCTTTCAGCAAAAATATGGCAATATCACGCAATGATCAAGTATGACACATAGAATGGACCTGCTATCCCCGTTTAAATAAGAAAATCTAATTTCAGTAGGCCTTTAAAGACGACCAAATTTCCCGTGCATCACGAGTCATCCATCCATCCATCCCTTTCCTACCGCTTGTCCCTTTTGGGGTCACTGGAGCCTATCTCAGCTGCATTCAGGCGTAAGGCGGAGTACACCCTGGACAAGTCGCCACCTCATCTCAGGGCCAACACAGATAGACAGACAACATTCACACTCACATTCACACACTAGGGCCAATTTAGTGTTGCCAATCAACCTATCCCCAGGTGCATGTCTTTGGAAGTGGGAGGAAGCCGGAGTACCCGGAGGGAACCCACGCAGTCACGGGGAGAACATGCAAACTCTACACAGAAAGATCCCGAGTCCGGGATTGAACCCAGGACTACTCAGGACCATCGAATTGTTAGGCAAATGCACTAACCCCTCTTCCACCGTGCTGCCCCATCACTAGTCAATAGTGCGCAAATAATAGGATATATTTCGTACGCTATACCGGTTTTATAGTACCGCGATACTAATGAAGCATTAACGGTACTATACCTCCTCTAAAGAGTACCGGTCCCTCCCAGCCCCCATCGTCGTCACGTCGTGTCATTGCTGTTTTACGAGCAGACAAGCATGTTCGCCAGCGCACACACACGGAGAACTTACAATCAGATACAGTGCATAGACAGAAAAGGGAGAACGGACGCATTTTGGCTTAAAAACTAACGATAAAAGTGAGGTTAAAACACTGAAACGCCCTCAGGAAGAGGTGCTTTACGACATGGCAAGCTAGTTAGCGGCTAAAGTCCATCCGCAGTCTGCAGTGTTGTAGCTACTTCTGAATCACTAATCCTCGCCACCATGGCGACAAATAAAGTAAGTTTCTTACAAGTATCATCCCTGCAGGACGAGGAATAGCTAAACATGTTTCACTACTCACATATTTAGCATTACATAAACGTATTTAGTTTTCTAAAAATGTATATTATGTTTATAAACTCAGGAAATATTTCCTTGGACACATGAGGGCTTTGAATATGACCAAAGTATGATCCTGTAACGGCTTTGTATCGGATTGATACCTAAATTTGTGGTATCATCCAAAACTAATGTGAAGTATCTAACAACAGAAGAATAAGTCATTATTATATTCTAACAGAAGTGTAGATAGAACATGTTAAAAGAGAAAGTAAGCAGATATTAACAATAAGTGAACAAGTAGATTAATAATTCATTTTCTACCACTTGTCCTTAATAATCTTGACAAAATAATAGAATGGAAAATGACACAATATGTTACTGCATATGTCGGCAGCTAAATTAGGAGCCTTTTTTCGCTTACTTACTGATAAAACACAAGTTTTCCTTTATGTTCACTACTTTATTTAAGGACAAACTTGCAATAAGAAACATATGTTTATTGTACCCTAACACTTTTTGTTAAAAATACAGCCAATAATGCAATTTTTTGTGGTCCGCTTTACTCAGAACATTTTTTAAAAGTATCGAAATACATTTTGTTGTGTCATATATATATATACACACGCACACACACACACACACACACACACACACAGTGGGGCAAAAAAGTATTTAGTCAGCCACCGATTGTGCAAGTTCTCCCACTTAAAATGATGATAGAGATCTGTAATTTTCATCATAGGTACACTTCAACTGTGAGGGACAGAATGTGAAAAAAAATCCAGGAATTCACATTGTAGGAATTTTAAAGAATGTATTTGTAAATTATGGTGGAAAATAAGTATTTGGTCACTTCAAACAAAGAAGATCTCTGGCTCTCACAGACCTGTAACTTCTTTTTTAAGAAGCTCTTCTGTCCTCCACTCGTTACCTGTATTAATGGCACTTGTTTGAACTTGTTATTTGTATAAAAGACACCTGTCCTGTCACGCGTTCGGCGCACTTGTTGCGCGGAGTTGCCACTTCGTGGATGCACACACTACCAGTCAGCAGGAATGCAGGTAAGAATACGTTTTAATATAATAAAACAAAAGAACACTGGTGCAAAAAAGGGGAAAAACAAAGCGCGTGCCAATGCACGGAAAGCTAATGCTAAAAACGTAGCAGGAAACAGAAAACATTAAACGACGTGCCACACGCACGTGAAGCTAAGGTGGAACTCAGCACAAAATAATCGAGGGCACAAGGATACAAAACGTGACGTGTTGCAAAAAGCAAGTAATGGACCGAGGACGAACTAAGGAACCAGGTGGGCTTCAATACAAAATAATTATTAGAAACAGGTGTGTGACAGGAGCCCGTGAGGAGGAACACAATACGTTGCCATGGTGACTAACACAAACAAGGAAGTGCTCAAACAAGGATCGGCAGAGTCCAGAAACGAAACATGAACAAAGACATAAATAGGGCAAAACCATTAACGATCCAAGTCACGGATCGTGACATGTCCACAGCCTCAAACAGTCAGACTCCAAACTCCACTATGGCCAAGACCAAAGAGCTGTCAAAGAACACCAGGAAAAAAATTGCAGACCTGCACCAGACTGGGAAGAGTGAATCTACAAAAGGCAAGCAGCCTGGTGTAAAAAAATCAACAGTGGGAGCAATTATCAGAAAATGGAAGACATACAAGACCACTGATAATCTCCCTCGATCTGGGGCTTCACGCAAAATCTCATCCCGTGGGGTCAAAATGATCATGAGAACGGTGAGCAAAAATCCCAGAACCACACGGGGGGACCTGGTGAATTACCTGCAGAGAGCTGGGACCAAAGTAACAAAGGTTACCATCAGTAACACACTACGCCGACAGGGATTCAAATCCTGCCGTGCTAGACGTGTCCCCCTGCTTAAGCCAGTGCCTGTCCAGGCCCGTCTGAAGTTTGCCAGAGAGCACATGGGAGAATGTCATGTGGTCAGATGAAACCAAAACAGAACTTTTTGGTAT
Organism: Nerophis ophidion; assembly: GCF_033978795.1. Classification (NCBI taxonomy): domain Eukaryota; kingdom Metazoa; phylum Chordata; class Actinopteri; order Syngnathiformes; family Syngnathidae; genus Nerophis; species Nerophis ophidion. The sequence goes on from NC_084622.1 coordinate 35,709,482, forward strand.
AAACTCTACTTGTCGTGTTTGGAGGAAGAAGAATACTGAGTTGCATCTCAAGAACACCACACCTACTGTGAAGCATGGGGGTGGAAACATCATGCTTTGGGGCTGTTTTTCTGCTAAGGCAGGGGTCCGGAACCTTTTTGGCTGAGAGAGCCATACAAGCCAAATATTTTTAAAAGTATTTCCTTGAGAGTGATATCATCTTTTTTTTTTAAACTCTGAATACAACTATATGCGTGCATTTTTTTAAAAAGACCAACATTTTTAAAGTATAATAAGTATCTTATTCTTTTTAATAACATTGTTATTCTGAGGCTTACAAGAAATAAATAAAATACTTCTTACCATTAATGCGACTTCTTGAACAGGTGCGGTAGAAACCAGATGGATGGATGAAAATGCATGAGAATGTTTTATATCTTGGACGTTATTTTTGACATTGTGATTACCAGTGGAATTATTCAATACTTATCGTGTTAAGCAATGTCAGCTAAGATTTATCTGAGAGCCAGATGCAGTCATCAAAAGAGCCACATCTGGCTCTAGAGCCATAGGTTTCCTACCCCTGTGCTAAGGGGACAGGACGATTGATCCATGTTAGGGAAAGAATGAATAAGGCCATGTATCGTGAGATTTTGAGCCAAAACCTCCTTACATCGGTGAGAGCTTTCAACTTATTTTCCACCATAATTTACAAATAAATTCTTTAAAATTCCTACAATGTGAATTCCTGGATTTTTTTTCACATTCTGTCTCTCACAGTTGAAGTGTACCTATGATGAAAATTACAGACCTCTGTCATCATTTTAAGTGGGAGAACTTGCACAATCGGTGGCTGACTAAATACGTTTTTGCTCCACTGTATATATATTGATTCAGAAGAAATAACCATTGTTGAAGGACTGGAATGTGGCATTTGCTTTCATGTGAGTTGAAAACCAAGCCAACGCTGATTTCCGTGTCTCCTCAATTTAACAGCCATTAAAAGATTAGAACCCTCCCAAATAAATTTCAGTATGTACATCCACAGCCATTAAAAAAATAGAACCCTCCCAAATAAATCTCAGTATGTACATCCATTTATACATTATACTACTATTAGCCATTTATTTTCACGTAAAAGACACTCATTTTTAAGGTGGACGACTTATTTTATAGTAGTAGCTGCGATGGTTGTGTTCTCTCATATGCAGAAAGACAAGCAGCGTGCAGGTTGGACTGCGCCTTAATTATTCCAGGTAGGACAAATTACAAAAACTCAGACGCTAATAAAGCGTGGAGCCAAAAACCAAAATAGTCGCCATGGGTGAACAGCCCGAAGGTGAAAACAAGACAAAAGGTTGAGCGAGCATTGACCCAGCGACTTGTGCCGGGTGACTAGAACATACAAAGGGGAGAGATTAAGCAAATAGCTGGTGGGGAACACTAATTACTAAAACAAGGGCAGCTGTTGACAATTAGTGTCCATAGAAACCAAAGGTAAACAAAAGGAAAAAGGTTAGAGCACGGAAACATACTAACAGGAAAGTCCACAAAACATAAATCAAGCCATGACCCGGGCAACGAATCAGGACAAACTTATTTTGTTCACTTCATCACACTGTGCATGCAAAACCACATTGGGGCCACGTGAACTTTTACACCGGAGTCTGATAAAAACAACATTTTACTTGCAGTGGAAAAAGTCAGCTGGAAAAAAAAAATCAAAGGGTCTCCACCTTATTGTGACGTGAAGCCAAACGATTTATGATCACTTTGAATAATGACAGGTTACATTATTATTTATGATTTAAATTCATATTCCTGCATATAATTTAATTTGTCTGCAAAAATAATCACACCAAATCATGCAGGGGGGGTTTAAGATTATCCTAGGGTGGGGTTCAGCAACCCGCGGCTCTAGAGCCAAATTCGGCCCTTCAGCGCCACCCTAGTGGCTCCCTGGACCTCTTTCAGAGATGTGTGAAAATTGAAAAGGTCTGTTTTAAAATATTTTCTGTAGGAGAACAAACATGACACAAACCTTCCTAATTGTTAGAAATCCCCCTGTTTGTGTTATACATGCTTCACTGATGAGAGTATTTGGCAAGCACCGTTTTGTCCTACTGATTGCAGCGATCCTTGAACTCATCGTAGTTTGTACAACTTTCTCTGATGCTGCCACAGAAAGACGTGTTTTTATACCACTCCTTTGTCTCATTTTGTCCACCAAACGTTTTACGCTGTGCATGAATGCACAGAGGTGACCTTTGTTGATGTTATTGACTTGTTGGAGTGTTCTATTTTTTCAGACTGTAATGTGCAATAATGTTATATGTATGTGTGTATATATATTCATATGCATGCATATATTTCTCTGTGTGGATATATATACATATACATAGATACATCTCTCATTTCTATCTTTTTTTTTAACTATTTATATTACCATATTGTATATGCACCTTAGGGCAGTGGTTCTCAACCTTTTTTCAGTGATTTACCCCCTGTGAACATTTTTTTAATTCAAGTACCCCTAATCAGAGCAAAGCATTTTTGGTTGAAAAAAAGAGATAAAGAAGTAAAATACAGCACTATGTCATCAGTTTCTGATTTATTAAATTGTATAACAGTGCAAAATATTGCTCATTTGTAGTGGTCTTTCTTGAACTATTTGGAAAAAAAGATATAAAAATAACCAAAAACTTGTTGAAAAATAAACAAGTTATTCAATAATAAATAAAGATTTCTACACATAGAAGTAATCTTCAACTTAAAGTGCCCTCTTTGGGAATTGTAATATTGGATTGAACATTTGGATTCATCAACATCATTCTAAACATTTCTTCCCAAAAAAAGAAATCTTTAACATCAATATTTATGGAACATGTCCACAAAATATCTTAACCCTGAATATTGCATTGTCACATTTATTTTCACAGTTTATGAACTTACATTCATATTTCGTTGAAGTATTATTCAATAATTATATTAATAAAGGATTTTTGAATTGTTGCTATTTTTACAATATTTAAAAAAAATCCCACGTACCCCTTGGCATACCTTCAAGTACCCCTAGGGGTACGCGTACTCCCATTTGAGAACCACTGCCTTAGGGGATCTGCTCCAATTTCGTTGTTCTTTGAACCTGTTCACTGCCTAAATGACAATAAAACGTTATTCTATTCTATTCTTAATCTAGCAAATTTGGTCAGTTCAGTGCATGACAGCAAGCTAATTGATGCTAACATACATATTGCATCATTATGCATTGCGTATAGGTATTTTTGAGCTCATCTAATTTCCTTCACTTATGTCCTCTGTGTATTTAATTTATATTTGTGTGTCTCATGACACATTAACTGTTTGTAATATTGGCTGCATTTCAGATAGTTGTTTGTGTGTCATGTTGTTCCAGACCACAGCAAACGTTGCCCGGCTTGCAAAGATTGTGATGAATCCATTAGAAGAAGACAGCTAGCCGTTTCCTTAAGCCTGGACACAACTCTATACCATTGGCCATTCTGAGCCAGTCATTTCCAGGAGTTATCTCATCCTGTGAGAAGCCTCCATTTTACGAACGATTTCCAAAGTTGCAAAGATGTTTGGAACAAAAATTAAAATACAACATTTCTGTCAACGAAGATTTGCGTCAGCCTTTAATTGTAGGCTAATATAGACACTTACATCAAGTGTTGTCTTCATTATAACACTTTTTTAGTCCATAATGGTTCTTTCAACGTTTTGGGTTTCCGACGCCTGTTCTAGGATTAGATTTAATTTTGGTTTGCAACATGAGATGATGAGAGTCCACTTAGAAATGGGTTTGAGCAGATCACACTGGATTATTCAAACTTTAAGTGAAGTTCAACTAGACCTTCGGCAGGCTTATTGTGACAATGGCAAGTTATGAGTCAGCTTTATTTGCAGCAAAACGCGCCATGTGCACTCATTGAAAGCACAATCGTCACTGTGCTCGTAGTCACGCTTGGCTACACGGGTCCCTCGCAAACTGCACCGGGAGAGACTTGCGACTCACACAAACAACTTCAAGGCGTCATTTGGAGTACTCACTCAGAATGAGAGCAACAGGCAAGAAGTAGCAGGCAGGGTTCATGATGACGCGTCCTCCGACCAGGGCGGGAAATGTCCACTGCGGCGTCAGCTGGAAGACTCTTGTCTTGGATCTCTCTTCAAAGTCTTTGTCCTGGGCTTGCTGCAGCGTGTAGTCCGGAGGAGAGTGTGTGTGTGTGTGTGTGTTGTGAGTGTATGTGAGAGAGCGAGAGAGCGAGGATGGGGAGGGGAGGTCTGTGCGGTGGAAGAGAAGAAGTGGGAGGGGAGTGATGAAGCAAGGTACCACATCTGGCCTGCACGGAACATGACAGAAGATTCGGGCAAAGTTAGCCGACAGCCGGAAAGATTCTGTAACCAAGTAAGAAATATTTATCATCTGGATATTAACTTAATTTGTGCAGACAGATGTTTCAGCGCCTTAGAAAAAGCTAAAAAACGATATTGGATGAACATACAACAGTCTTAGGCTATTATTTTGCTTTGGTGGTCCAAATTTTGAGAAAAGAATGTACACCTTTTTTTGGGAAAAATAATACAAAAACCTCACAATGTCTGAATGCTAAAAACGTTATCACACCGCCTTAAAAAAGGAATGGGATTTATTTTATTATTTTTTTTTTTTACTGAATGAGACACCCAGAATGAACATGAAAATAAAGAGTGTTGTTACGTTGGAATGGCATGGCTGCGATGGTCGTCCATCCATCCATCCATCTTCTTCCGCTTATCCGAGTTCGGGTCGCGGGGGCAACACGCCTAAGCAGGGAAACCCAGACTTCCCTCTCCCCAGCCACTTCGTCTAGCTCTTCCCGGGGGATCCCGAGGCGTTCCCAGGCCAGCCGGGAGACATAGTCTTCCCAACGTGTTCTGGGTCTTCCCCGTGGCCTCCTACCGGTTGGACGTGCCCTAAACACCTCCCTAGGGAGGCGTTCGGGTGGCATCCTGACCAGATGCCCGAACCACCTCATCTGGCTCCTCTCGATGTGAAGGAGCAGCGGCTCTACTTCGAGCTCCTCTTGGATGGCAGAGCTTCTCAGCCTATCTCTAAGGGAGATTCCCCGCCACACGGCGGAGGAAACTCATTTCGGCCGCTTGTACCCGTGATCTTATCCTTTCGGTCATGACCCAAAGCTCATGACCATAGGTGAGGATGGGAACGTAGATCGGCCGGTAAATTGAGAGCTTTGCCTTCCGGCTCAGCTCTTTCTTCACCACAACGGATCGGTACAACGATGGTCGTGTTCCCTCCAATGCAGAAAGGCAAGCAGGAGCATCGATGGTCGTGTTCCCTCCAATGCAGAAAGGCAAGCAGGAGCATCGTGCAGGTAGGTTTGAGTTTTAATTGCTTTAGGCAAGACAACAAATACAAAAAGCTCAGGACGCTAAACGAGCGTGCAGCAAAAAAAATCTAATTGTCACCAAGGGTGGACAGCGAAGAGTTTTAGAGCAGTGGTTCTCAACCTTTTTTCAATGATGTACCCCCTGTGAACATTTTTTTAATTCAAGTACCCCCTAATCAGAGCAAAGCATTTTTGGTTGACAAAAACAGATAAAGAAGTAAAATACAGCACTATGTCATCAGTTTCTGATTTATTAAATTGTATAACAGTGCAAAATATTGCTAATTTGTAGTAGTCTTCCTTGAACTAGTTGGAAAAAAATATATAAAAATAACTAAAAACTTGTTGAAAAATAAACAAGTGATTCAATTACAAATAAAGATTTCTACACATAGAAGTAATCAACTTGAAGTGCCCTCTTTGGGGATTGTAATAGAGATCCATCAGGATTTATGAACTTCCATCCATCCATTTCTACCGCGTATTCCCTTTTGGGGTCGCGGGGGGCGCTGGCGCCTATCTCAGCTACAATCGGGCAGAAGGCGGGGTACACCCTGGACAAGTCGTCACCTCATCGCAAGGCCAACACAGATAGACAGACAACATTCACACTCACATTCACACACTAGGGCCAATTTAGTGTTGCCAATCAACCTATCCCCAGGTGCATGTCTTTGGAAGTGGGAGGAAGCCGGAGTACCCGGAGGGAACCCACGCATTCACGGGGAGAAAATACAAACTCCACACAGAAAGATCCCGAGCCTGGATTTGAACCCAGGACTGCAGGACCTTCGTATTGTGAGGCAGACGCACTAACCCCTCTGCCACCGTGAAGCCCGAATTATGAACTTAATTTTAAACATTGCTTAACAAAAAATTTGATCTTTAACATCAATATTTATGGAACATGTCCACAAAAAGTCTAGCTGTCAACACTGAATATTGCATTGTTGCATTTCTTTTCACAGTTTATGAACTTACATTCATATTTTGTTGAAGTATTATTCAATAAATATATTGATACAGGATTTTTGAATTGTTGCAATTTTTAAAAAATCTCACGTACCTCTTGGCATACTTTCAAGTACCCCCATTTGAGAACCACTGTTCTAGGGAACGGAAAAACACTTAAGCATGGCGAAAAAACAAAAAGTAACGTAAATGTCGCGAAAGGTGAACATTGACACAGCGACTAATGCTGGCTGACTGAAAACTATAAAAGGGGAGTGATGAACCAAAACACCTGGTGGGAACACTAATTACTAAACAAGGGCAGGTGTGGGGAATTAGTACCCATGGAAACAAACAGTAAACAAAATGAGAGAGGGTGCAGCCAGGAAACAGACTAACATAGGGAAAAAGCTACTAAACATAAATCACGCCATGACCCGGGAAACGGATCATGACAAATGTGGGATTTACAATATGAATGATAAAACACTGAATATTGACATCATATGAAAATCACACCCCCTTTCTCGATCGACATATTTTGCAATCAAACGAAACACAACAAAAGTGCAACATACACAGCAAAATATGAATGCCATGGGTGAAAAAAAAAACACCTACTATCTGATATATGATAAATCACTAAGCTTTAGAGCATGGGTGTCAAACTCTGGCCCGCGGGCTAAATTTGGCCCGCTGTGTAATTTCATTTGGCCCTTGAGGCAATATCAAATTAACATTAGAGCTGGCCCGCCGCTGTAACACCGCATTCACCACTAATACTCATACTCGTCAAACCTCCCGATTTATCGGGAGACACCAGAAGTTCAGTGCCCCTCCCGAATTTCTCCCGATTTCCACCTGGACAATAATATTGGGGGCGGGCCGTAAAAGCACTGCCTTTGGCTTTCTCTACATGTCGCCACGTCCGCTTTTCCTCCATACAAATAGCGTGCCGGCCTAGTCACATAATATATGCGGCTCATACACACACACAAGTGTATGCAAGGCATACTTGGTCAACAGCCATACAGGTCACACTGAGGGTGGCCGTATTAACAACTTTAACACTGTTACAAATATATGCCACACAGTGAACCCACAGCAAACAAGAATGACAAACACATTTTGGGAGAACATCCGCACGGTAACACAACATTAACACAACATAAACACAACTGAACAAATACCCAGAACCCCTTGCATCACTAAATCTTCCGGGACGCTACAATATACACCCCCTCTACCACCAAACCCCGCCCCAACTCAAACCCGCATTCAATTTGTATTTTTATTTTATTTGATATGCCATTGATATTTTTTAATTATTATTATTTCAAACCCGATTTTGCATGTCACTATAAAGTTATATAAGCCTTGCTTGGTCAATATTCAATGCAAAACTTGTTTTGGTCCCTATTAAAGGATTAATTTGTTCAACCTCGGCCCGCGGCCTCGTTCAGTTTTAAATTTTGGCCCGCTCTGTATTTGAGTTTGACACCCCTGCTTTAGAGCTTTGTCGTAAAAATCTCCTTCCTTGTCTGTCCCTGACAGCCGCATTTCAGGCTGGCCGCTCTGTGGAAACGCTCCCCACCAACACAGCTTGGTGCTTCGTCTGAGCTGCTGTGACATAGCTCACCATAGTAACTAATTAGATTACCTTAGTAATTTATTAAATTACCATAGTAACTTGTATATCATGCAAAAGCGCAGATTCTAACCATTGAAATACTTTGTATAGTTCAAGATTTACGGTAATTTGAAAAAATCACTGCACAGCATATTGGCGGCTAAAGTATTGATTTAAAGATCTCAAAAAATAATTTGGGATTGTCCGGCAGGCCAGATTGAAAAGCTTAACAAGCCGCATGCAGCCCGCGGGCCTTAATTTGCCTAATTCTGACATACAATGTAGAAAATGCATAATTTCATATTGCTGATGTCACCTTAAAATGCTGACAACATTGGCACTTATCTTATAGCAGTGGTTACCATGAATTGATGAACTACTGTGAATTGATTAACGTGGACCCCGACTTAAACAAGCTGAAAAACGTATTCGGGTGTTACCATTTAGTGGTCACTTGTACGGAATATGTATTGTACAATCTACGAATCAAAGTTTCAATAAATCAGTTCTTAACCTGGGTTCTATCGAATCCTCGGGGTTTGGTGAGTCGGCCTTAGGGGTTCGGCGGAGCCTCCACTGCGGAGGTCAAGACACAACCAACTCATCGTGTAAATAAAAAACTTCTTTTCACGCCGTGGCGCAGTGGAAGAGTGGCCGTGCGCAACCTGAGGGTACCTGGTTCAATCCCCACTTAGTACCAACCTCGTCCGTTGTGTCCTGAGCAAGACACTTCACCCTTGCTCCTGATGGGTGCTGGTTAGCGCCTTGCATGGCAGCTCCTTCCATCAGTGTGTGAATGTGTGTGTGAATGGGTAAATGTGGAAGTAGTGTCAAAGTGCTTTGAGTACCTTGAAGGTAGAAAAGCGCTATACAAGTACAACCCATTTATCATTTATTCTATCGGCGTATTATGGATGCCCCCAAACAATGTTCCCTCCAATTTTCCATGTGCGTGAGCAAACACAAAAAGTCCTAAAGTGGAGCACATGTGTGCGACGTCAGACGTGGACATGCACTGTGACCACACTAGAAGCACACCAGTCCCAAATCTGACTAAATTAGTTAAATGTTTTAATTTTATAATCAAATGACAGCAGTCCTTTCTATGACATTATTTTATCATATACGTTTGTAAGTGTTTTGGCCCACTTACAATGACAATAACAAAAAATCGTGTTTTTCATGAGCTGTGTACTAGTATTGTACTAGTATTTTAGACCTCCACCCCAGATCACACCTCACTCCAACCCACTTCTCCAAAGTGGGCTGGCTCAGGGTGGAGGACAGAGTAAAACAACTTGCACTGAGCCTAGTCTATAAAATCCGCTACACCTCCCTGATTCCAAAGTACATGTCAAACTACTTCCTTAACGTAAATGACCGCCATAACCACAACACCAGGGGGAGCTCCACAAACCACATTAAACCCAGATTCCGATCCAACAAAGGTCTTAACTCATTCTCTTTCTATGCCACATCAATGTGGAATGCACTCCCAACAGGTATAAAAGTAAGTGCATCTCTATATTCCTTCAAAACCGCTCTAAAACAACACCTCCAGGCAACTTCAACACTTTACTAATACCCTCCTCCATTCACATCCCATCTCCCCGGATTGGAAATAACCTAATGTAAATAATCAAATGTATTTCTAATGTATATACTTGTTCTTATGCTATCTGAACTCACTATGTTCTCTGCTGGCTGTACATATCCTACTAAGTAAGACCTACACTGTTTCAATGTCCATTTCTCTGTTGATGAATTGTTGATGACTGAAGTACTGATATCAACCAAAGCTCCTCATCCCAACCCCCTGATTGTAAATAATGTAAATAATTCAATGTATATACTATGATGATTAACCTGTGTGATGACTGTATTATGTTGATTGAATATATTTTTACCATGAATTGATTAACGTGGACCCCGACTTAAACAAGTTGAAAAATGTATTCGGGTGTTACCATTTAGTGGTCAATTGTACGGAATATGTACTGAACTGTGCAATCTACTAATAAAAGTATCAATCAATCAATCAATGTATGACTGGGTGGGGTTCCTGCTTTGGAAATAATTTGTACCCTTTTCAGATATTGCATTTAGTTCCCACTAAAACATTCATATTTTGCACCATCAGATGTAAACGTGTGAGTTCGTGAGTTCATGCACCATGTTGGTTTTGTTCTTTCAACAAGGTGATGTTAGGGACGGCGTGGCACAGTGGCCGTGCGCAACCCGAGGGTCCCTTGTTCAATCCCCACCTAGTACCAACCTCGTCACACGTCCGTTGTGTCTTGAGCAAGACACTTCACCCTTGCTCCTGATGGGTGCTGGTTAGCGCCTTGCATGGCAGCTCCCTCCATCTGTGTGTGAATGGGTAAATGTGGAAGTAGTGTCAAAGCGCTTTGAGTACCTTGAAGGTAGAAAAGCGCTATACAAGTACAACCTATTTATCATTTATTTATCATTATGTTGAGGCACGGTTCATTTTGTGCACCAGTAAAAAAAAAACTATGTCTTGAATTTGAAAAAAAACATTTTATTTTATTTTTCACTAAAGAAGGGTTATGAAACCACTGTGTTATAGTTATGCACCTAAAAATGACATCTACAGGTAAAATTCACCACAAAATAGACAGTAGTGATTTTTTGGCTTGTTTTCTTAAGAGTTTAAGCATAATTTGAAACGCCTACTTTTAGCTCCAAAGTGTGGGCGGGCCTGCGTCCGCCTGCTGATGGCACCTGCAGGAGACTGGAGGAAATTCCTTGTTGCACAGTTTTGTGTTTGCGTCTCACCCTCATCCTGAATGTCGTTATTTAAAAAATTTAAATGAAAATGTCGTTATTTTTTGCACAGAATTTGAAGGAATGATCAAATATGTAATGACGGGCAAGTAACTTGGAAAATGCAGTAAGATCAGCCATTTTAATTTCAAAGACCCTTAGTTTGACATGTGTTAATCTACAGACCCCCATTTAATGGCATTTCTATTTACGGGCCCAAATCTATAATATCAATGATAATTCAACTGAGTGTACAAATGGAACCAAATGGATACTATTAACTATCATTTAGCTGAGATAATCTACAATGATTAGTTGGTTTATGTATGACAAAAAATATATCTTTTTTTTTTACAAATGATGAGTCACGATTGGCTAAGGTTAGGACGCAACATTACGGACAGATCAAGCTCAGGCAAGATAGGGCGGGTCATAAAAACAATAAGACACACGCACATGCCAAATGACAACGAAGGAGTCAGAGACAGAGGGATGCTTCAAGCTGACCACTCAAAACCAAACCAAAAAAAACATACTTGTAAATTCCAGAGGCATTGTCTGTGCTCGCAGTCCATTTTCCCTCTTTGTATCTTGTAGCTTTGGTGTAAGCTACGTCGTTACATGGATATAAAAATAGTTAAGCAGTTAAGCTACATGAAGGGAGCTAGCGCCCAACACTGCCAAAATGTCTGCCGGATGCATTGTTGCAGGTTGCAGAAATACGTGTAAAGAAGGGGTCATCCTGCATGTTTTTTTTTCCAATTGATTAGAATATGAGGAAAGCATGGACGGGCTTCACGGTGGATGAGGGGTTAGTGTGTCTGTCTCACAATACGAAGGTCCTGCAGTCCTGGGTTCAATCCCAGGCTTGGGATCTTTCTGTGTGAAGTTTGCATGTTCTCCCCGTGAATGCGTGGGTTACCTCCGGATACTCCGACTTCCTCCCACCTCCAAAAACATGCACCTGGGGATAGGTTGATTGGCAACACTAAATTGGCCCTAGTGTGTGAATGTGAGTGTGAATGTTGTCTATCTGTGTTGGCCCTGCGATGAGATGGCGACTTGTCCAGGGTGTACCCCGCCTTCCGCCCGATTGTAGCTGAGATAGGCGCCAGCGACCCCCGTGACCCCAAAAGGGAATAAGCGGTAGAAAATGGATGGATGGAAAGCATGGACCTCTCTAGTGAAATTGACCCGCGCAAAATGGGACCAAGCCAGAGGAGTGTAATTTGCAGCGATCATGTTCAGGATTCTGACTTGAAAGAAAAAAGGGTTTTGGTCAAAACTTGAGTGTAAAAAAAAAAAAAAGGTAAAAACACAAACAAAATGCAATCCTGTAAATCAGTATCACCATCGAGGGGGGGGGGGGGGGGGGGGGGCTGAGTCAGAACCTGCAGAAAAAGGGAGAGTGTAAACTTTTAGTATTCCATTTTGCGTGTTCTGCTACTGATGTTTTCCTTAAGCTGCTTTACGAATCTGCAGCTGCTCCGCCCACGACCGGCATCTGGTCAGGATTGCTCCTCCTCTGCTTCAAGCTCCAAACTGTACAAATAAGACTGTCCGCATTTGGGGGCCGATTGGCCTTCTTCAGCTTCTTTGCCGGGAGAACCCGAATGCAAAATGTTAAACTCAGAACTTGAATCAGAACCATCTTGCAAAGTAGATAGGTTTATCTAAAAATGTGTAAAAATTCAATACCACCTTTCTAGATTATTTCATATATATATTTTTGCTTATAACGTTTTTACAAACCCCGTTTCCATATGAGTTGGGAAATTGTGTTAGATGTAAATATAAATGGAATACAATGATTTGCAAACAACTTTCAACCCATATTGAGTTGAATATGCTCCAAAGACAACATATTTGATGTCCAAACTGATAAATATATATTTTTTTGCAAATAATCATTAACTTTAGAATTTGATGCCTGCAACATGTGACAATTAAGTTGGGAAAGGAGGCAATAAATTCTGATAAAGTTGAGGAATGGTCATCAAACACTTATTCGGAACATCCCACAGGTGTGCAGGCTAATTGGGAACAGGTGGGTGCTATGATTGGGTATAAAAGCAGCTTCAATGAAATGCTAAGTAATTCACAAACAAGGATGGGGCGAGGGTCATCACTTTGTAAGCAAATTGTCGAACAGTTTTAGAACAACATTTCTCAACAAGCTATTGCAAGGAATTTAGGGATTTTACCATCTACGGTCCGTAAAATCATCAAAAGGTTCAGAGACTCTGGAGAAATCACTGCACTTAAGCGATGATATTACAGACCTTTGAACCCTCAGGCGGCAGTGCATCAAAAACCGACATCAGTGTATAAAGGATATCACCACATGGGCTCAGGAACACTTCATAAACCCCTGTCAGTAACTACACTTGGTTGCTACATCTGTAAGTGCAAGTTAAAACTCTAATATGCAAAGCCAAACCCATTGATCAACACCAAGGAACGCCGCTGGCTTGGCTGGGCCTGAGCTCATCTAAGATTGACGGATGCAAAGTGGAAAAGTGTTCTGTGATCTGACGAGTCCACATTTCAAATTATAATTTGGAAACTGTGGATGTGGTGTCCTCCAGAACAAAGAGGAAAATAACCATCCGGATTGTTATAGGCGCGAAGTTCAAAAGCCAGCATCTGTGATGGTATGGGGGTGTATTAGTGCCCAAGGCATGGGTAACTTACACATCTGTGAAGACACCATTAATGTTGAAAGGTACATACAGGTTTTGGAGCAACATATGTTGTCATCCAAACAATGTTATCATGGACGCCCCTGCTTATTTCAGCAAGACAATGCCAAGCCACGTGTTACAACAGCGTGGTTTCATAGTAAAAGAGTGCGAGTACTTTCCTGGCTCGCCTGCAGTCCAGACCTGTCTCCCATTGAAAATGTGTGGCGCATTATGAAGCGTAAAATACGACAGCGGAGACCCCGGCCTGTTGAACGACTAAAGCTCTACATAAAACAAGAATGACAAAGAATTCCACTTTCAAAGCTTCAACATTTAGTTTCCTCAGTTCCCAAACGTTATTGAGTGTTGTTAAAAGAAAAGGTGATGTAACACAGTGGTGAACATGCCCTTTCCCAACTACGTTGGCACATGTTGCAGCCATTAAATTCTAAGTTGTTTATTATTTGCAAAAAAAAGTAAAGTTTATGAGTTTGAACATCAAATATCTTGTATTTGTAGTGCATTCAATTGAATATGGGCTGAAAATGATTTGCAAAACATTGTATTCCGTTTGTATTTACATCTAACACAATTTCCCAACTCATATGGAAACAGGGTTTGTAAGTAGTCATGGACCAGGGTGACAAAAACAATTATACATCCATCCATTTTCAACTGCTTTTTCCCTTTGGGGTGGCGGGGGGTGCTGGTGCCTATCTTAGCTACAATTAAGAGATCAAAATATTATTTATACATGCCTTTATTTACAGTTTATGCGGAGAAATGGGCTTCACTTCTGTTGATGTCACACCAAGAGGGGCGGCATAACGAGTCTGGTAGGTGCGTGAAAATCGGCCGCTGACCTACTTTTCTCTATTGCTGCGGCGGCATGTGACCGCCCAGTTTGAGGATATTTGCGATATGCGTTGTTTTTCTCGGTGTAGGGTTTTGTTTGTACCAATTGCCGAGCGCATAGGTTGCTATGACGTACTGTAGTTGATGTTTTCCGAAAGTGCATTGACATCGAAACTCGGGTCTGTATAAGGTTGTACCGATATACCATACAACTTGTACGGTATATCGGTATTAGTACAGTACTGCGACACCAATAAATCTTACTCAGTAGGCTACCGCCTCTAAAAAGTACCAGTTCCCACCTCCCCCCTTAACGGGCATGACAGCACGTCGTCGTCAGGTCGTGTCATTGCTGGGTTTACGAGCAGACAAGCATGTTCGGCAGTGCACAATCAAGGAGTACTTCGAAGCAGACAATGTGTGTAGACAGAAAAGGGAGAACGGACGCATTTTGGCTTAAAAACTAACGATAAAGGTGAGGTTAAAACACTGAAACGCCCTCAGGAAGAGGTGCTTTACGACATGGCTAGCTAGCTAGCGGCTAAAGTCCATCCGCAGTCTGCAGTGTTGTAGCTACTTCTGAATCACTAATCCTCGCCACCATGGCGACAAATAAAGTAAGTTTCTTACAAGTATCATCCCTGCAGGACGAGGAATAGCTTTACATGCTTCACTACACACCGTAGCTCACCGGCGTCAAAATGTAAACAAACGCCATTGGTGGACACCGTAATGATACCAAGTACAGGAGCGTATCCAGTCGATACTACTATGATTAAATCGACATTTTTTTAGCATCACAAAATATATATATATATATTTTTTTAACATTTATGTTATGTTTATTAACTCATGAAATGTCTCTGGACACATGAGGACTTTGAATATGACCAATGGACAGCATGGCGCAGTGGGAGAGTGGCCGTGCGCAACCCGAGGGTCCCTGGTTCAATCCCCACCTAGTACCAACCTCGTCATGTCCGTTGTGTCCTGAGCAAGACACTTCACCCTTGCTCCTGATGGGTGCTGGTTGGCGCCTTGCATGGCAGCTCCCTCCATCAGTGTGTGAATGTGTGTGTGAATGGGTAAATGTGGAAGTAGTGTCAAAGCGCTTTGAGTACCTTGAAGGTAGAAAAGCGCTATACAAGTACAACCCATTTATCATTTATAATGTATGATCCTGTAACTACTTGGTATCGGATCGATTACCTAAATCTGTGGTATCATCCAAAACTAATGTAAAGTGTCAAACAACAGAATAATAAGTGATTATTACATTTCAACATAAGTGTAGGTAGAACATGTTAAAAGAGAAAATAAGCAGATATTAACAATAAATGAACAAGTAGATCAATAATTCATTTTCTACCACTTGTCCTTAAAAATGTTGACAAATAATAGAATGGAAAATTACACAATATGTTACTGCATATGTCAGCAGCTAAATTAGGAGCCTTTGTTTGTTTACTTACTAATAAACGACAAGTTGTCTTCTATGTTCATTATTTTATTTAAGGACAAACTTGCAAGAACATATGTTTAATGTACCCTCAGATATTTTGTTAAAATAAAGCCAATAATGCAATTGTTTGTGGTTTCCTTTATTTAGAAATGTATTGAAATACATTTTGGTACCGGTACCAAAATATTGGTATCAACACGCAAAACTTTACGTCACAAGATGATAAAGAAATATACACGAAGATCAGTTAATATCACTTTACTTACAATTACTGCGTGGCGCAGTGGCAGAGTGGCCGTGCGCAACCCGAGGGTCACTGGTTCAAATCCCACCTAGTACCAATCTCGTCACGTCCGTTGTGTCCTGAGCAAGACACTTCACCCTTGCTCCTGATGGGTGCTGGTTGGCGCCTTGCATGGCAGCTCCCTCCATCAGTGTGTGAATGGGTAAATGTGGAAGTAGTGTCAAAGCGCTTTGAGTACCTTGAAGGTAGAAAAGCGCTATACAAGTACAACCCATTTATCATTTATATACTAGGGGCTGTCTTTTAAATCCTGAAATATGAAGTCAGGCAAACTTTATTAACGTTTTTGAATGTCCTTTTGAGGCGGCAGCCATTATGCTTGCTGCCCACATTTATGTAACTTTTTTTTTTATAGAAAAAAAACTCCAATATGGTCAGATAGTATTGTAAATACCTGTCTGGGTTGATGTAGTATTCCTGAGTGGGTGATATTCAAGACTTCGTACCATGCCTGTAAGGTGATTGGTGAAGAGGGAGGAAGCGTTCTTTGTTGCAGAAATGAGGCATGAGGATAGACGTGCACTTGGGAGGAATGACATAAGTTGAGCTGTGTTAGTATAAGTTGCTCAATAAAAGTAAAAAAAAAAAAAAAAAAGTGTCAGACTGTGTGTGCACTTCTTTTGGACACTACAGTATCATAGTATAATGGACACTTAATCGCTCTAATTGGCATTTTATGATTTTTTTAATGTAAAATGATTGTTTTTAGATTTGCTTTTTCAAAAAGGTATACCCATGTTGTAAAAAAAAAAACCCAAAAAAAACAGGAAATACAGTTGTGATCAAAATTATTCAACCCCCACACAATGTTGGTGTTTTAGCACGTTGGACATTTATTCCGTATTTTGTTTATAGTCATATCAAATAAAGATGTGTCAAATAGACAAATGAAACTTAAATTGTAACACTGTATTTTACAAAATACCAAAAAAGACATTTTTCTTAAAATCTCATTGACAAAATGATTCCACCCCCTAGTTACATGCATATTTAGTACTTAGTAGAACACCCTTTGGCAGTAATGACATCCTTCAAACGTGATACATAACCGGACACAAGCTTCTTGCAACCATCTACAGGTATTTTAGCCCATTCCTCTTGGGCAAAGGCCTCCAGTTCATTCATATTCTTGGGCTTGCGTGCTGCAACTGCCTTCTTCAAGTCCCAACACAGGTTTTCTATAGGATTTAGGTCTGGCGACTGTGAAGGCCACTCCAGAGTCTTCCAGCCCTTCTTCTGCAACCACTCTGATGTTGATTTGGAGGTATGCTTGGGATCCTTGTCCTGTTGGAAGGTCCAACGTCTCCCAAGCCTCAGCTTCGTCACTGACTTCAAGACATTTGCAGCTAATATATCCTGGTAGGAAATAGAATTCATAATGCCATGAATGCGCTGGAGATTCCCGGTACCTGAGGCAGAGAAACAGCCCCAGAGTATGATTGACCCCACACCATGCTTAACAGTAGGCAAGGTGTTCTTCTCTTTGTAAGCTTCATTTTTTCTCCTCCAGACATAACGTTGATTCATAGGCCCAAAGAGTTCCACTTTTGTCTCATGACTCCATAGAACAGTTTCCCAAAACCTTTGGGGTCTGCCCAGATGATTTTTGGCATACTGGAGTCTATTTTTCTTGTGCCTGGTAGTCAGAAGTGGGGTGCGCCTGGGAGTTCTGGCATGGAGGCCTCGTAGTGCGCGCCTTATTGTCTGGGACGAAACCTGCATTCCCCCCTCTGCAATGTCCTGTTGTAGTTCCTCAGCTGTTACCCGGGGGTTTTTCACCACTGTACGCTTCAAATACCGGACAGCAGTTGCACACAGCATCCTCTTTCTACCACGCCCAGGTAGTGTTTACACTGTGCCTTTAGCTTTAAACTTGCGAATTATGCTCCCAACTGTGTCTCTTGGAATGTGTAATGTCTTTGCTATTTTCTTATATCCACATCCTTTCTTATGAAGAAAAAATTACCTCCTCTCTTGACTTCTTTGACCACTCCCTGGACTTCACCATGTTGCAAATACACCATTGACCATCTACAAGAAGCTGAGCGTCACAGTCTTTTTCAATCAGTTTAATTGTTGTTCGTTATGGTTCTAATGACATCTACAGGTGTTTTTCACACCTGATTGAAAAGACCGTATTCAAATTCTGTTCTTAAGAGTTATGATCTTCAAGCGGTTGAATAATTTTGTCAATGAGATATTAAGAGAAATGACACGGTTTGGTATGTTACAAAATATAATGTTGTAATTCAAGTTGCATTTGTCTATTTAATGCATCTTTATTTGATATGACTATAAACAAAATACGGGCTTCACGGTGGCAGAGGAGTTAGTGCGTCTGCCTCACAATACGAAGGTCCTGCAGTCCTGGGTTCAATTCCAGGCTGAGGATCTTTCTGTGTGGAGTTTGCATGTTCTCCCCGTGAATGCGTGGGTTCCCTCCGGGTACTCCGGCTTCCTCCCACTTCCAAAGACATGCACCTGGGGATAGGTTGATTGGCAACACTAAATTGGCCCTAGTGTGTGAATGTGAGTGTGAATGTTGTCTGTCTATCTGTGTTGGCCCTGCGATGAGATGGCGACTTGTCCAGGGTGTACCCCGCCTTCCGCCCGATTGTAGCTGAGATAGGCGCCAGCGCCCCCCACGACCCAATGGTGTCATACATATATATTATTTTTTTCATCTTAAATTTTCTTGTCAAGTACCCAAAAGTCTGGCAATGGAAAGGGAGAGTTTAAACTTCTAGTACAGTGAGTTATCTAATGATAACTGATATTATGGAAAATTACTGCGAGATTCAATTCCAATTCATATTAAGAAAACGTGAGTGAAATTCTCCTCTCGTCCAACTGAGCAGGCCTCCTCGGTATATGCTCAGAGACTAACATATGACAGCTCTTGCCTGACTGACTGGTGCGACATATAAATTATTTCTCTTTACAATTTAGACACATACCCCATTGAGAATGAAAAATGTCAAAATGAGAGTCTTTTGAGTGGAATCACCCACATAACAAAAATGACAGCCGACTACGGTTTCAGGTGCACCCTTGACCATTGCTGCAACTGAATAAAATACAAACAACGTGATTAGCAGAGTCCTCGGGCCATTATATCTTACCGGTTTGCATCACAAACAAGTGAAACCATTACCTAAATACTTTGGATGGCGTACCATCCCCTCAGACTAGCTCTGTCTACTCTTTCAGCATGAACTGGCGAAGCCTGTGTGGATGAGTGGAGGAATGACTAATAGGCTATGCAACCACCTGCATGAGAGTCAGGGGCATAGAGAACAGGAATACATTACAGCAGGGTTGTCCAAAGTGTGGCATGGGGTTCATTTGAGGCCCACAGATCATTTTAAATTGGCTGGCAACATATTCTACAGAACAAGTTTGGACAACCCCAACATATAGAAGTCCTTGCAAGTAAGTCAACTGGTGACTGATGAGCATAATGATAAAATAAAAAACACTATGATTTTCCATGATTCAATTACACTGTTTTTACACCCAACTTTAAGAAACTTGACTTTAAGAAAAAAGCTGAATATTTCAAAAGCTCCAAAGTGTTTGTTTTGCCATGGAAAATAAAAATGCAAGTATCCAGGAGATTCCTTTTTCCTCAATGGAGTAATGTGTGGTTAAAGTTAGCAAAGTGTGTTTTCCACCACATGTAAATTTTTTTCTTAATTCACTTTTTGAATTGCTTGACAAACTATGCTTGTTAGTAAAATGTTGATTTCAAAGAAGGATGCTGCCAACAATTAAAAATATGCTGCAGCAACTTAACACACGTCACAGCATTTCAATTCAGAAAGTTCTTTTTTTTTATTCCAAAATGTTTATTGGGTCAAATAAACTGTAAAAGATAGTCTTCCAAACAGCAAACTAAACAGTTGAAAGGGTACAGAATAGCTTCACTTGTGCTCCATTCCCGGGTGAAGCAAACAATCATCTTTTGAAGCGTACAGGTCGATAGTAGTCCAAATAGTACTTACGGCCAAATAAGTGGCATGGGTTTTAAGATGTTTCAAAGCGAAATAAACAGGCTCTTCCCTGCAGTGCTGCTCGAGTCGCACTTTAGACCCCACAACAAACTTCCTATTAATGACATAAATGTTCGCAAATGTCAACTAGACTTAAGGGGCAATGCCTCATGATTAGTCCTTAAAAGGCCTAAACATTACACATCCATGGAAAAAAAGCTAAAACGCAGTAAGGCACTTGGCTGGACAACTCTAACTTAACACACTCCAAACATAAATGTCAAAAAACATTTTACGGTCAGCAGACGTGAGCATGCAGCAGAGAAACCGTGTCTTCTATTAAAGAGCTACACATAAACAACATGAGCAAAGTATGCATGTTGGGCCTGAAGGCAGACTCCACGAACAGCAGATTTAAGTGCTGCACTGTCAAGTGCTGCCTCCTATCGACCATGGCAAGTAACTGCACATCCAATTTGCAAACTGAAATTACCTGATAAAATATTAGTTTTATTACTTTACCACTGGTTTTATAATGTTCAAGATAGTTTACATGTTTTAACAAAAAGTAAATGATGTATTAAAAATGAAACAATGTAGATAAGAAAACAGGACTGAATGAAGGTCTTTTATCGCTGGTATTGATGGACGGCAGCAGCAATCAAACTATAAGAATTTTTTTGTGACTGCTCTACAACATTGGGAAGCCTTAATTGGGGAAATATGAGAAAGAATAAAAATAAAAAGTGTGATATGCTTTCAAAACATTTTTAAACATACTATTATGCATTCAGTACTATTCTTAATACCAAAACAGGATCAAACTACAACCTTGCAGGAAGCCGACTGACTGAACTGATCCTCTTCAGGGAAATGCCATAAAGTTAAGCAACCTCCTCTGGGCTTTGATGTAATGTACAATTGTTTGACGCGATTAGCTAACACGACTTTTGTGCCGGACAAACAGAACAGCATGGTTTGATGTCAACCACAAAGATAACCATGTCTTTAAGTTTTACGCAGACCTGCACAAAGGCCTTCAAAGCACTCTTAGCATAGACCAAACTAGCAAACTGGGAGGTTATCTGGGAATACTGTAAACTGAAAAATCTGCTTAGAAAATGGATACTCAGCCCATTATAAATACACAAGATAGAAACAAGAATGAAGTCCCAAGTAAAATAGGAGGAAAATGAAGGCGGACATCTGAGGTCCCCAGAGGACACGGTCTATAATAATCACCCACACAGATTAAAGTACCTGCATGTGCTTCAGCGCCTGTAGTTCTAGTGCTTACTTGCAGTTCCAGATCCCAGGTGCAGCAGCAACATCAACGGTCATCTCAGCAAAAAAAAATTTATAAAAAAATGGACAGAGGTTGTTCTGGATTTTTACAAATAATCATGCTCTCCCTCCGCTCACATTTGTGGAAATGTAAGAAACTGGAGTCAACATCAGTTTGTCTTAGAAAAATCTTTCTTCTGTGTCTTCTTTGCAACAGACTAGTTATTGACGAGTCCTTGCAGCATCATCATCAGGCGCCGCACCCTCCTTAATAAAGGGCTGTGGGGGTCCTGCTGCAGGAAAGCGAAGAGCTTGGGTCTGAGCTGGGTCAGCATGGACGATACGTGATCTCTTGTCCGAGGGTCAGCCTTGTCCAGATTCATCAACGCGTCCTCTAGGTAACTGCAAATGAGAACAAGTGACTGAATAAATTAAGTACATCAGCTGTAATAAAAGGTAATTCCGAAAGGGACAAGTGGTAGAAAATGGATAAATGGATGGTTGTCGTCAAACGTTTTGTTTCTGTACTTCATAGAGCAGGGGTCGGCAAACTTTACCACTCAAAGAGCTATTTTGACCCGTTTCACAAAATAAAGAAAACAATGGGAGCCACAAAAGTCTTTTGAAATTTAAAATTAAATAACACTGCATAAAGAGTTTGTTGTTTGCTTTGTGCTATGTATAAACCAGGGGTCTCAGACACGCGGCCCGCACCTTGATAAAAACATTTAATGTTAGTGCGGCCCACAGGTTTTATATGAATGCCGCTTGATAGCATTACACTTGCCAACCCTCCCAACTTTTCCAGGAAGTTCCCGAATATCTGCTGAATTTCACCCAGATAACAATGACAAGGACATGCTGTGAAGGCACTGACTTTGACGCCTTCTACAAACCCCGTTTCCATATGAGTTGGGAAATTGTGTTAGACGTGAATATGAACGGAATACAATGATTTGCAAATCCTTTTCAACCCATATTCAATTGAATGCACTACAAAGACAAGATATTTGATGTTCAAACTCATAAACTTAATTTTTTGGGGCAAATAATTCACTTTGAATTTCATGGCAGCAACATGTGCCAAAGTAGTTGGGAAAGGGCATGTTCACCACTGTGTTACATTACATTTTCTTTTAAAAACACTCAATAAGCGTTTGGGAACAGAGGAAACTAATTGTTGAAGCTTTGAAAGTGGAATTATTTCCCATTCTTATTTTATGTAGAGCATCAGTCAGGGGTCTTCGCTGTCGTATTTTACGCTTCATAATACGCCACACATTTTCGATGGGAGACAGGTCTTGACTGCAAGCGGGCCAGGAAAGTACCTGCACTCTTTTTTTTTACAAACCCACGCTGTTGTAACACGTGCTGAATGTGGATTGGCATTGTCTTGCTGAAATAAGCAGGGGCGTCCATAAAAAAGATGGCGCTTAGATGGCAGCATATGTTGTTCCAAAACCTGTATGTACCTTTCAGCATTAATGGTGCCTTCACAGATGAGTAATTTACCCATGCATTGGGCACTAATGCACCCCCATACCATCACAGATGCTGGCTTTTGAACCTTGCGTTGATAACAGTCTGGATGGTTCGCTTCCCCTTTGGTCCGGATGACACGATGTCGAATATTTCTCAAAAACAATTGAAATGTGGACTCGTCAGACCACAGAACACTTTTCCACTTTGCATCAGTCCATCTTAGATGATCTCGGGCCCATTGAAGTCAGCGGCGTTTCTGGATGTTGTTGATAAATGGCTTTCGCTTTGCATAGTTGAGTTTTAACTTGCACTTACAGATGTAGCGATGAACTGTATTTAGTGACAGTGGTTTTCTGAAGTGTTCTTGAGCCCATGTGGTGATATCCTTTAGAGATTGATGTCGGTTTTTGATACAGTGCCGTCTGAGGGATCGAAGGTCACGGTCATTCAATGTTGGTTTCCGGCCCTACCGCTTACGTGGAGTGATTTCTCCAGATTCTCCGAACCTTTTGATGATATTATGAACCGTAGATGTTGAAATCCCTAAATTTCTTGCAATTGCACTTTGAGAAACGTTGTTCTTAAACTATTTGCTCACGCAGTTGTGGACAAAGGGGTGTACCTCGCCCCATCCTTTCTTGTGAAAGACTGAGCATTTTTTGGGAAGCTATTTTTATACCCAATCATGGCCCCCACCCGTTCCCAATTAGCTTGCACACCTGTGGGATGTTCCAAATAAGTTTTTGATGAGCATTCCTCAACTTTAGTAGTTTTTTTTGCCACCTTTCCCAACTTCTTTGTCACGTGTAGCAAATTCAACTGAATACGGGTAGAAAATCATTTTCAAATCATTGCATTCCGTTTATATATACATCCAACACAATTTCCCAACTCATATGGAAACAGGGTTTGTACAACATGTACAAACAGTTTGTCAGCCCAGTAACATGTTGTATGCTGCTACCGCAGATACACTTACACGACTGCAAGGCATAGTTGTTCAACAGCCATACAGGTCACACTAAAGGTTGTGATATAAACAACTTTAACACTATTCTTAATATGCGCCACACTGTGAACCCACCCCAAACAAGAATGACAAACACATTTCGGGAGAACATCCTCACTGTAACATAACATGAACAGAACAAATACCCAGAATTCCATGCATCCTTAACTCTTACTGGCTACATTATACACCCCCGCTAGCACCAAACCCCCCCACATCCGTGCTTCGGTTGAGGTGGGCGGGGTTTGGTGCTAGCGGGGGTGTATAATGTAGCCAGGAAGAGTTAGGGATGCATGGGATTCTGTGTATTTGTTATGTTCTGTTTATGTTGTGTTACAGTGAGGTTGTTCTGCTGAAATGTGTTTGTCATTCTTGTTTGGTGTGGATTCACAGTGTGGCGCATATTAGAGTGTTAAAGTTGTTTATATCACAACCTTCAGTGTAACCTGTATGGCTGTTGACCAACTATGCCTTGCAGTATCGTACGTGTGACGACAGAAGCAGCAAAACGCATGTGACCGGCCGGCACGCAAATAGCATGATGTAAAAGCGTGCGCGATGACACGTTGTAGAGGACGTTGAAAGTAAAGCCATCACCGCTCGCCCTAAATATTGTTGCCCGGGTGAAAATCGGAGAATGTTAGCCCCGGGTAATTTTCGGGAGAGGCACCAAAATCCGGAAACCTCCCGAAATAATCGGGGAGTCGCCGATTATGCAGCTCAGCCACATCAAAGTGTATAAACAGCCGCATGCGGCTCCGGAGCCGCGGGTTGCCGACCCCTGTCAGACAGCTTCAATGTCAAGTACTATTAATGTTTTTCTAGCTACTTGCTCACTCATATTCATGAGTTTTTTTCTCCCCACTCATAAAGGGTTGGACTTGGTCTGCCCTCGCCGACGCCCTCTTTTCTTGCTAATGTCACCCTGCATTTCACTTTGGAATTCATTGTTACAGTCAGACTACTTCTGGTGCGAGTGGTCATCCGCTTTACTGTCTAATCACTTTGAGTGACCATTCATCTGCATATCCACAGCCTTTGATGCCAAATGGCATCCAGCCAGGGCTAATCAGGTGGCAACACATGGCAGTTTGTGTCAAAGCACTATAATATTATTTTAAATTTTAAATACACTTTCAAAATACCACTGATTAGAAGTTTGACAAAAAGGACAATATTCTTGTGAAGTTTCAAAATGCATTTGAAATGACATCGTGATCAAGTAATGTATCCCTACTATGGAAATGTGTAAGGGGATTTCTAGTGATTACTGAGTTGGGAAGACTATATGACCTGAGCAGCTTCTCCACTTCAGGACGATAAAGCTACAGAATTAACCACACCCTCATCCTCTATAGAGCCATAGCACAGCTGCAAACCAGAGGTGTCTGGCTTGTACGCCAAGCTGTAAAGAGACTTAGCTTTGCTTGGGGAATTATTTTACTCTGCAAGAATGGCAGATGGGGAGAATGGATGCAAACATTCAAAAGAAACGGTGACACAAAGAGAGTTAGGTGGACACCCCCTGAAGAGCCATTAACCTTTCTAGAGGAAAAAGTAGTCAGACACAACATGTGTGTAAAAAAAAAAAATACAGAAGGAAAAAAAGATGGCGCAAGTGCAACACTAATTTACCTGACACCATGAACCAAGATTTTGCTATTCACAAGATTATCCCTATTCCCCTCAATTCCATGGAGGGGAGCAACACAAACAGCAGTGTTCAGCAGTTGAGCATAATTTAGTTCCCGGGTGCAAACCATGTACAATATTGGGCAGATGCATCACTATCAGTGTAGTTTTTACCATTCTTGTCAATACTGTGAACCCCTGTACACCTTTTAAAGGCCTACTGAAATGCCCATCCATTCATCCATCCATTTTCTACCGCTTATTCCCTTTGGGGTCGCGGGGGGCGCTGGTGCCTATCTCAGCTACAATCGGGCGGAAGGCGAAGTACACCCTCGACAAGTCGCCACCTCATCGCAGCCTACTGAAATTAGATTTTCCTATTTAAACGGGTATAGCAGGTCCATTCTATGTGTCATACTTCATCAGTTGCATCCCAAGAACACCATACCTACTGTGAAGCATGGGGGTGGAAACATCATGCTTTGGGGCTGTTTTTCTGCTAAGGGGACAGGACGATTGATCCGTGTTAAGGAAAGAATGAATGGGGCCATGTATCGTGAGATTTTGAGCCAAAACCTCCTTCCATCAGTGAGAGCTTTGAATGGTTGACCAAATACTTATTTTCTACCATAACTTACAAATAAATAATTTAAAATTCCTACAATGTGAATTCCTGGATTTTTTTTTCATATTCTGTCTCTCACAGTTGATGTGTACCTATGATGAAAATTACAGACCTCTGTCATCATTTTAAGTGGGGACACTTGCATCGGTGGCTGACTAAATACTTTTTTGCCCCACTGCATGTGTATATATATATATATATATATATATATATATATATATATAATAAAATATAAAATAAATGTATATATATAGCTAGAATTCACTGAAAGTCAAGTATTTCTTTTATATATATATATATATATATATATATATGAAATACTGTTTATATATAGCTAGAATTCACTGAAAGTCAAGTATTTCTTATATATATATATATATATATAAGAAATACTTGACTCTCAGTGAATTTGAAATCTTATATATATATATATAAATATATATATATATATGAAATACTTGACTTGGTGAATTTGTAAATATACTCCTCCTCTCTTAAATACGCCCCCAGACCACCCCCCCACCTCCCGAAATCGGAGGTCTCAAGGTTGGCAAGTATGCACTTTGTCCACATGTTATGTTACAGGTTTATTCCAAAATGGAATAAATTTGATTTTGTCCTCAAAATTCTACCCACGATACCCTTTAAAGACAATGTCAAACTTTTTTTTCCAGAATTCTTTGCTAATTTATTGAAAATTAAAAACTAAGAAATCACAGCCTCAGTCAGGAAGCTCAAACGTAAAATCAGGTGCATCATGTTTCAACTGATCACCCTTATCCTTGAGATGTCCCTCCAACTTAACTGTAATCTAATATGCCACTCCAAATTTCATTAGCTCTTGACGCTGTCATTCAGTTGTTACCCTATATTCCATCACCCACCGATTCGAAAAACAAAACACTATTTTTATGACGACAAACTATGTTTAAAACAAAAGGGGGCTTTTCATTTAAAGTTCTACAAACAGGATATGATAAGGGATGACTGCCAGGAAGACATTCCTACAGAGTTTGCATAAGCACAAAAATCTTTTCAAGCAAAAAGGTGAGATGTATCAAAATTGACAATGTGGAAATATGCACTGGTTCATGGCAACCTCATAGCTGGTGTACGCACATTTCTACAGGTTAGCGACACAAGTAGTGATGTTGGGTAACAATTCACATACAATAAGTTCCAACTTTTACTTCCCAGACTGATTGATGTGTACATCAAAGACATATGAACAATTAGCCCCCCCCCTGTGGGAATGTTTTTCAGCAGGAAACCTGAGACTAGTCAAGAAAGAGGGAAATATGAATGCAGCAATATACAGAGACATCCTGGTTGAAAACCTGCTCCAGAGTGCACTTGAACTCAAGACGGAAGCGACCCTGAACACACAGCCAAGATATCAAAAGGAATGGCTTCGGGTTAACTCTGTAAATGTATTTGAGTGGTCCAGCCAGAGCCCAGACTTAAATTTGATTGAACATATTTGGAAAGATCTGAAAGTAGCTTTGCACCGACGCTGCCTATCCAACCTGATGGAGCTTGAGAGGTATAGGTGTGCCAAACTTGTGGCATCGCATTTAAAAAGACTTGGGGCTATAATTGCTGCAAAATGTGCATCAACAAAGTATTGAGCAAAGGCTGTGAATACTTATGTACATATGATGTCTTAGTTTTACTACTTTAATACTTTCCGGATGTCCTGTAGTTATTTGAAATGTCTACAAACAAATTAGTTTCCTAAACCATTTTTAAAGATCTTTGCCTTACCTGATTTTGAGCTCAGAGCGATTAGTAAGGTTAGAGGAGAGTTGTTGAATGAGTGACAGCAGCACAGGCTGGCTGAGAGGGCAGGGGTGTTGTCCAAACACCTGCTCAGAGTCGATGGTCTCACACACATACAACACCAAGTTCAGATCTGTTGCTGACAGAGCCTGGACAGAGAGCAGTGGAACTGTTTTACACGGTGAAAATCGAGAGAGAGACATAACATTCTTCCATCGCACCCTGGACTTGATATTTCTGCAGTACTACTTTGGACCACGTGTATGTAGAAGTTAAAAGGGTGAAACTATTAACTTTGGTAGTACGCATTGTGTGTTACCTGCTGGAAAGCCTGATTGAGCTGTCCCTGCTGAAGAAGCTGCAGGATGTTAGCTTGCTGTGTCTGGTAGTCTAGATGCGCTGTAGGGACAGGGGTGCCGGCTGCTGACCGCATTGCCTGCATAATGCTGGAGGTGACCACTGCCTGCTGCTCCTTCATCGCTAGGCTCACCTCCCCTTTGACAATACGCTGTACATGACCAAGAATTGACTCCTGCAAACTGAAGGAGAAAAGAACTATAACTGCAAGCATAAGGTTATACTGTTTTTGAGGAGGAGAAAAATACTATTAATGTAATACAGTCAAACCTGTGTAGTGACCACTGAACGGAAACATTAAAAGTGGCCTCGATTTGCAGGTCATTTTTAATTCACAGCTATCTTGATTTTTGTATGTGTTTTATATCTAGTGTGTGATTGGATAATAGAAAGAGCAATGATGCATTGTTTTTCTTTGCTTTGTGTAAAAAAGCATGATGGCCAAATAATAATAATAAACACATAACCAGAAAAGAGCAGATCTTTGTTAGGCCTGGTCTTCCAACAGTAAAAAAAATCATTTTCAAGAATCATCTAACCACTGGTTCCATTTCCCATTTCTGACATTTCATATAAATCCACCCATAACTTCAGGTATGTTGCTAATGTAATGAAAAAGGTTTTGGGACCCTGTCAGTCAGAGTTCAGGGAATATTAACAAACAAATATACAAACAAACCCAAGCGATTACAGAATAGGTAATAAATCAAATGCAGACGTTTTGGCGTCTGAATATTTATGACGCCCCACTGTCATGATCAGCACTGCGCGCAACAATTACACATTTATCAACCCGGAAGTAAATAGTGGCACAGTTTTGTCAGGGGGACCATTTCTACAGGGGAGAACAGAGCAGAAAGGTAAGCTATATGAGACAACTGAGACTCAAGCTAGCAACGTCATGCATCATTGCAGCAAATACTAATATTGGTGGCCAGTTAAACTCTTCTGGGTTGCAAAAGAAGTGGCTGCTATAGACAAGGTTTAAAACATTTTTCTCTGTGGAAAAATGTTTTGTGGTCTCCATAAACAATTGGCAGTCAACACAGGTGTGACTGTAGTTAAATATGGCTGCACAACATTATTCTGGATTCACACCAACATGCAATAGCTACTAAATTACATTTTGGGGTTTTTTCCACTTAATCTGCATCACAAACGCTATTTTACTGAGACTCACACTGCACTGTTAGCATGATGACCGACACTTCCTTCTCAAATTCCCTGTTTCCCAGCGATCCTTGCAGATCAGGGCAGCGTTCTAACTGCTGACGCCCAACACCACCCGTAAATTGATTTTTGTGTTGACTTGTCAGTATTTATTGCATGAATGGACTGTTGAGTGACTGAACGTGCCATGTTGTTGACTTGGTTTATTTTCAGTCCTTTTATTCATTTCTAACAAGAAAGTCCATATTAACTGCCCTTCTCTGAGCAACAGCCCCAAAGACAATTGACTGTTTCCTGAATGCAGGAGCAGGGCCGGTTTTAGACAGGCATAAACTGTATGAGGGGACATTCACAAATATGAAGGGGGAGTCATCTGTACACACTGCTCCATCATGCTATAGCATTTTTTTCGGTTCTCATTTAGTAGAAATCTAACGAACAGGAAACAATATGTGAAGCTAGGCGAACACACATCTACAACGCTAAATATATCCTGTGGTGTACCTCGGGGGTCAATACTAGGACCTAAATTATTCAAACTCTATACAAATGACATTTGTAAAGTTACAAAACATTTAAAGTTAGTATTATTTGTGGATGATACAACAAAAGAAATAAACAAATTAAAAAGATGGTTTGACAAAAACAGACAATCGTTGAATCTCAGTAAAACTAAAATAATGCTATTCTGTAACAGTAGAATAGAAAGTCAAACACAAATACAAATACACGGAATAGAAATTGAAAGAGTAATTGTAACCAAATTTCTCGATACAATGATTGAAGATAAATTGAACTGGAAATCTCATGTAAAAATATACAACAAAGTAGCAAGAAACACGTCAATAATGAATAAAGCAAAACATGTTCTAGACCAAACATCACTTCATATTCTCTACTGATCGCTCGTGTTACCATATCTGAGTTATTGTGTAGAAATATGGGGAAATAACTACAAAAGTACACTTCATGCATATTTACAATTATCATTTATGACAAAACAATAAATATAAATAGCTACAGCTGTGAGTTTGTGTTACAACTCTGTGTCATGACATTTAACTATGTCATGTAAAGTGAGTAATTTTCAAGACTGTTCATGTTAGGCGGTCACACAAGAGGATAAACACCACTTTCCAGATTACACTGCTTGAGCTTCTCAAGCACAAGAGGCTAATTCAATGACTGATGATGGCTGACTTAGATACTTACTTTCCCACCATTATTTGGATTTGATGTTGGATTTCAGCCCGGATGTTGGCTGCGACGTTATTTGCCAGCTGGTCTGTGGAGCCTTGGAAGTTTTCCATCATCTGCTGTAGTTGGTCAATCACAGGGTCCCGCATTTCCTTCTCCCTCTGCTTCCTGCTCTTTGCATGGGCCTCAAGCTGCTGTATGTCTACAAAATTAAAAAATACAGTTTCGATCTCATCCTCACACCAGCAAACATAAGACACAACATCTAATTGAATACTTCATTAATACAAACATGAAATACTTTCCTGATTCTCGTTTAACAGATGTTACAATCTCAAGTAAACATCTGAACACATTATATTCCAATTGTAAAAAACTGCACAGCATAATGTGGTCCCCAATGTCAGGGAGTCAATGAGTCCACACAAAGAACAATATTACACACTGGCACAAGGGATCAGATTAGTGGTGCTTATTCATGGGTTTTCAACACCATCACCATTCAATCAATCAATATAAATAATATAAAAATAGTTTAATCTTAAGGGAGAAGTAGGAGATGGCACTTTATTAAATGTTAAAATAAGTGGTAACAATAAAAAAACACATAAAATCTGCACTTACAAATGTTATCTATTAAAATTGTCTAACCTTTCCGTCACCAAAAAGCTTCTCTTACTGCACACAATGGCAACTTAGGTGAATTTTAAAAAATTCTAGAGTTCAAAGGTGTGGAAAAACAACTGACAGAAAAAATGCGGCACATTTGCAAATTGTCTAAAGCAATCACTGCAAAATTGTAAAGACTATTTTGACATATGTACTAGATAAAAACTCCCCTGTTTTGATGTCAAACAGGATACATCTGTCATGAAGCGGAACACAAACCATTTGATGAATTAGTTAAGAATCATTCCTACCCAAAAACAAAGTGTCTGAACATCTACAGTTACACAAAATCCACAGGCGAGTAAACATTTAAAGACATTGACAATTGACTTACATTCATGTGTTCCTTGCTTAAAACTGTCATTAATTTGCTGAAACATGGACTGGCAGCCTCTCTCAAAAACCGGCAGTACAATGCTCTGGAAGGCATCTTTGTAAGCTGCCTGGATAGGACCTTGCATTGCCTCTGCAGCTGCTCTTCCAATTGCATCAGTCGTATTCTGGGAAAAAGAGACCCCACTAACATGAGAGCAAGATCATGTTTTAAAGAGCTAAATGAAGTACCCAAATGGCATTATAGATCTTACACTATGCAGACCAGAACATTTCATGTAAAGACGGGTCACTTACCTTGGATTTGACAACCTTGCTCACATTGTCCTTCAAGGTGAGTTCTACAGAAGTCAGTTTAGCGGAAATAGAGTTGCTCAATTGAGAGGTCACTGGCTCAAGACTCTTCGAAATTGCTATAAAAAGAAACAACTTTATTAGGAAACATTAGCCTTCATTACCAAAAATCACACAATCATGAAGGTCATCAAAGCTAAAAGATTATTTGTCACCAAGGTATCTCTACTAGGTTCCTCTCAAATATTCACTGTACAAGATAGATAGATAGATAGATAGATAGATAGATTGATAGATAGATAGATAGATAGTACTTTATTGATTCCTTCAGGAAAATTAAAATTCCAGCAGAAGTGTACAGAGTTGAGATCAATTAAAAAAAAAAGTAAATAATGGGGGTTTAAATGGAAACAAAATAGAGAAATATTACAATAAGAATAAAAAAAATAAAAAGCAACAATGGGAATAAAAATCCAACAGTAAAATAAGACTATAACAAGACATACAAGTTTAAATGATATACAGTTATATTTAATAAACTAAAAGGAACTAAAGGCAAATCTTATATTTTAAGTTTTCTTAAGCGCAATAAAAAACATTTTTTTGCATCGAGTTCAGGATTAAAAAGAAAGACAACAGGCAACAATGCATTTATAAACTAGGCAATACAGTACTGATCTATCGCAAAAAATCACAAATAAGAAGTTGGCAATGATTTATCTTATCCGACAGATGCTACTAAAGAATGTACGTTTACTAACCTACTCATAAAAATATAACATCAGGCCTGAAAAAATAGCCAAAAAGGATAATGTACAGTGAGAACAGGCTTGTGCCCATTCAAACTAAAAAGGCCATATTTTTTTACCTTTTGGACTTGACATAATAGTCATGTGCAAATTTATAATTGTACGTGGCAGCAGAAAATACTCAAGGTAAAATTGATAAAACAAATTAATGACATGAAATCTAATCCTAGTGCCAGCTAAAAATGATTACATCCCAGCAACTGTTACTTGTTTTACAACAGCAGATTTTCTGGACTTGTGAGTTTATCAATTGTTTTGATTTCCCCTTACTTGGTGGAACAGTTTTCTTCATCTCCTCTCGAAGCACTTTGTCCACCCTGTTTGTTATTGAAGAGCAGATGTTCTGGCTCAGCTGTTGGCTGAGTTGTTCTTGATGCTGCTGCTGAGTCCGCATCTCTGATAGAACACGTTCTAGTCTGCACTCTGTGATCATCGAAAGTTAAAGTTCATAAGAAGATTGTATTATAGATGTCATCATTGATATCATTTCCAAATACATCATGTACTAATATACCACAGTGTACTCCTGCCAGCTTGGTGGACGCCATTAAATTCAAGCTTGACTAAGTTTATGTTTTTGCTATTTTTTTATTTATTTTTTTAAGTAGGGCATTACAGCTGTAACCAATAATAAACTAATGGAACTATTGCTGAATGGTAACTTTTAAAAAATCTGGAGGGGTTGAAGAAATATTTAAAACCTGGATAAGTGGTTTGCACTACAGTTTCTGGGTGTAAATAATTTCCCCCCTGTGTTGGTGTGGTTTGTTCCTCAGTATTCCAACAATTGTGCATAACATGTATGTTAGCTGAAAACACCAAATTGCCTATAGGTGGAGTGTTAAAATGTTTTTCTATTGACTGTCTGATCAGGGGACGAATAGTGGGGTACACACGAGAATGACAATTTGTCAACACAACCTTTTACACAACCGTGAAGAAAAAAACTGCATTTTCCCGCCTAATCTCTGTGTAACTTGTTATCAACATGTAATTAAGTTGAAAACTTTTTGCATACTTTTTTCACACAATAAGTGACACTTTTGTCCCATACTGCTTCTGATAAAATAAAAAATAGCATTTCAACCTTTTCTACTGGCTCTACTCGTAGCAATAATTATCAGCAACTTTTAGGAGTCTCAGTGAAGAGGCTGTTTGCAACTTTCTGAAAATGTTTCAAACTAAAATACATTAAAATACCACTGGCTACCGTTTTTTACCAATAGTGGTTTAACATAACATACATATTTTAAATGTCTATATTTTTCACAATTATTAATTATATTAAATACAAATTGCTCCTCAGCCTGAGGAAAAAGTCTGGCATTCAGGATGTCCCTCACTAATGTCCTCCACTGTTTTGTTCACACAGAAGCGCATGTACAGAGAGTACATAAAATGCAGTCCCAGATAAGTAAGTAACCATTTTCCGTCATGTTACGATAAAATATATATTTAATGATCTCTAACCTTTCGCCAAATCGTTACCATTAGCTAACAAAAAAAACAAGTTAATGCATGTGTGTTACATGGGGCAAACTTTACAGGCTCAAAGCCGAAAGAGGGAGGGATGTAATGCTTCTTATGGTTGCAATACTTTGGAAAGTTAGCATCCTCAAGACCGCCGTGTAAATGTTGCAAACAGCCCCTTGAAGTGGTAAGCTTCAAAAAGGAATATTGGATGGATGAAATGAAGGCTGGATGTCATGAGTTGAAGGATACTTTCTTGTTCTTGATGGTTGGTCAAAGCATGCTCTACATGAGCCATTATGGAGCTCTGCATGGTCTCTATTTGTCCACGTAGTTCATTTAACTCCCTCTGTTGGCCTCTAAGAAACATTAACAACTCGTGTTGCACATCTGCGTTCATCTGTGGAGAGCATCAACAAAATGAATGATTAGATGGGATGGGAGAGGCAGGGTTGCTAGTTCTACTCAAAAACAAAAATCTAAATTGTTATGGATATTGTGATTAAAGTCCTATTATTACTATTCACCTGCTATGGTTAAACCCACAAACTCGGCAGACTATTAAACAATAACAAGTTTGTCATAAGAGAAAAACAAAAATTCTTTGATGATATGTAATGAACACTTATTGTAAGTACTTTACCTGACCAGAGTCCAATGGTCTTGACTGGGGTGATTCACTTTTGAGATAAGAGAGATCAAAAACACAAAAAATATGCTTAGTATGAACACTTAGCCACTCACATCAGCCACTGACATAAAACTCTCTATCAATGTCAGGTTGCTTAAATGCACTTGAAGCATGAGCATATGCATGCTGTTTCAGCCATTCAATAAATGTAATTATTGTATACCAATATCGAATATGGGTCGGAAATGGGCCATGTGTAAAAAAAAAATAATAATAAACAAATTAAAAAAGAAGAAACAAATCTGCTATCCTTAGTAAATGTAAACATTTGTTCAACTGTTAAAAGTAACATTGACTCAATTGGGTATAGTCATGTTCAAGATGTGTGAATTGTAATAATTTTAAGAATTTGAAGGACGTTTGCTTATTTGATCACCACTTCAAATTTTTATTCTTAAATTTCATGACAGATAGACCATTTACAAACCTGTCAACTTTTTTGATCTTCCTCTTGAGCTTTGGTGATCCTCTTGGTGAAGTCTTCCAGTCTTTAACTAGTAGTCTATGAGAGGAGTGAGGGCCACAATTAGCTGAAGAAGATGGTGAGGCAGTCACATCGTCATCAGGATCACTGAATTCAGCACTGAGTTGTATGTTTTTAGGAAAAAAAGAAGAACATTTCGTATTTACGTATGAATGAAATGTATTGTGCATTGGCATTAACAAAAGCATACAGTATGGCTATGTGTTACCTTTGTTCAGCACCAGTATCTTGACTTTCATTCTGTGTGTGGTGATAGGACCGGCATGTGTATGGTGAACTCAGCAGTCTGTCTTTTGGTTCATCTCTAGAGCTGTGACAATACATGTGACATGTAAGCAATAATTACACATATGGACACACACAAATTAGTAACAGCAACACTGGTCATGTTGTAATGCATTGTCATCTCATCTCAGGCTGCTTTTTAGATGCTAATGATACCAAAGTTTTGACTGCAATGAGCCAAACCTCGCTCCACTTAATTCTCCTTGTGTGAAAAACAGTATAATGTTTTCGAATTAGTGCATAAGGGTGAAGTGCAAAACTATTTCAATAATATTCAATGAAGTGGGCACAAACAAAATATGCTCTTACCAGTCTCCAAGACTATTGTCCCTATTCCTGGTTTCCCTGGTGATGTCAGGAGCAGCTGGCCAAGAAGTGTGGCTCATGCTGCTTTCTGTGGACACTCCTCCGAGCCCGGGGTTTTCCTGTGATAAGACAGTCTCCAGTAAAGATGGAGTTTGGCTCAGTCTGTGCTCCGACTCCAGAGACGCTCCAACAGCCCCATCCACACATCCGAGCTCAGGAGGCAACAGGCTGTAATAATAAACAACAGAAATACAGTCAAAAGGAAAGAAAACTTATTGATCTTACAGTCAAAAGCTACAGTGAGGACTTAAGAGCATTCGGAAAGTATTCACAGCGCTTCACTTTGTCTACATTTTGTTATGTTACAGCGTCATTCCAAAATGAAATATTTTTTTGTCCTCAAAATTTAACACACAACATTCCTTAATTTATTTTTAGAAATTTTGCAAATCTATTACAAATAAAAAACTAAAATCAGATGTACACATGTATTCCCAGCCTGGGCTAAATACTTTGATGCATCTTTGGCAGCAATTAAAGCCTCAAGTCTTTTTGAATACTATGTGCAAGGACCACTGAGCTTGAGTTCATGGAAGTGGTGAACAACTTTGAGGTTCTTGCCGTACTTACATTTCCCATTCCTCTATGCAGCAACTTTCAAGCTCTATCAGGTTATATAAGAATTGTCGGTGAGCAGCAGTCAGTGTGTGAATGTGTGTGTAAATGGGCGGATGTGAAAATACTGTCAAAGCGCTTTGGGCTCCTTAAAAAGGGGTAGACAAGCGTTATACAAGCACAACCTATTTACCATTTACAGATCTCTTCAGAGATTTTTAATCAGATTAAAGTTTGGGCTCTGGTTGCGCTACTTGAGTACATTTACAGTGTTGTCCTGAAGCTATTCCTTTGATATCTTGGCTGTGTGCTTAGGGTGGTTGTTCTGCTGAAACCTCTCCCCAAGTCTAAATTCAATAGCGTAATAGAGCAGGTTTTATTTCATCCAGGATGTCTCTGTACATTGCTGCATTCATATTTCCTTTCCCTCTATCCTGACCAGTCTCCCAGTTTCTACCATTGAAAAACATCCCCAGAGCATGATGCTGCCACCACCATTCTTCACTGTCGGGATGGTATTTGCTTGTTGATGAGCGGTGCCTGGTTTCTTCCAAATATGACGCCTGCCATTCATGCCAAAAAGCTCAATCTTTGTCTCATCAGCACACAACATTGTTTCTCATGGTTTGAGAGTCTTTCAGTTGCATTTTAGCAAACTTTTACAAAAGAATGGCTTCCGTTTGGCCACTCTACCATACTTGCCATATAGGTGAATCGCTGCAGAGATGGTTGTCCTTCTGAAATGTTCTCCTCTCTCCACAGTGGATGGAATGCAGTAGCTCTGACAGAGTGAACATCGGGTTCTTGGTCACCTCCCTGACTAAGGCACTTCTCCTTCGCTCAGTTTAGACGGCTGGCTAGATCTACGAAAGGTCCTGGTGTTACCAAACTTTTTTCCATTTACGATTGATGGAGGCCACCGTGCTCATTGGGGCCTTCAAGACAGCAGATATTTTTTGCACCCTTCCCAATATTTGTGCCTCAGGACAATCCTGTCTGAGAAGCCTGCAAACAATTTGCGGTTTGTGCTGTGCATTGTTAAGTGTGGAACTTTATATATAGTCAGGTGTGTGCCTTTCCAAAACATGTCCAACCAACTGAATTTACCCGAGGTGGACTCCAATCAAGCTGTTGGAACATCTTAAAGATGATCAGTTGAAACACGATGCTCCTTAGCTCACTTTTGAGCTTCATGGCAAAAGCCTGTGAATACTTTTTTTTTTTTTTTTCTACAACATGCTGAAGTGAACAATTGCCCATGAGAGGATAGACCAAAGAAGTATGGTAGAGGATTTTGCGTGTCCCAATGATCCTAGGAGCTATGTTGTCCGGGGCCCTGGTAGGGTCTCCCAAGGCAAACAGGTCCTAGGTGAGAGATCAGACAAAGAGCAGCTCGAAGACCTTTTATGAAGAAGAAATAGAAGATCCAGATTTCCCTCGCCCGGACGCGGGTCACCGGGGCCCCCCCTGGAGCCAGGCCCGGAGGTGGGGCACGATGGCAAGCGCCTGGTGGCCCGGCCTGGCACAGCCCGAAGAGGCAACGTGGGTCCCCCCTCCAATGGGCTCACCACCCATAGCAGGGGCCATAGAGATAGGGTGCGATTTGAGCTGAGCGGTAGCCGAAGGCAGGGCACTTGGCGGTCCGATCCTCGGCTAGATAAGCTAGCTCTTGGGACGTGGAACGTCACCTCACTGGGGGGGAAAGAAGCCTGACCTAGTGCGCAAAGTAGAGAAATTCCGGCTAGATGTAGTCGGACTCACTTTGATGCACAGCAAGGGCTCTGGAACCACTTCTCTCGAGAGGGGCTGGACCCTCTTCCACTCTGGCGTTGACGTCAGTGAGAGACGACGGGCTGGGGTGGAAATTCTCGTTTCCCCCCGGCTCAAAGCCTGCACGTTGGGAGTTCAAACCAGTGGACGACAGGGTAGCCTCCTTCCGCCTTCGGGTGGGGGGACGGGTCTTGACTGTTGTTTGTGCTTACGCACCAAACAACAGTTCAAAATACCCACCCTTTTTGGGTACACTCGAGGGAATACTGGAGAGTGCTCCCTCGGGTGATTCCCTTGTTCTGCTGGGGGACTTCAACGCTCATGTTGGCAACGACAGTGAAAACTGGAGAGGCGTGATTGGGAAGAATGGCCGCCCGGATCTAAACCCGAGTGGTGTTTTGTTATTGGACTTTTGTGCTCGTCACAGTTTTTCCATAACAAACACCATGTTCAAACATAAAGGTGTCCATATGTGCACTTGGCACCAGGACACCCTTGGCCACAGTTCCATGATCGACTTTGTAGTTGTGTCATCGAATTTGCGGCCTCATGTTTTGGACACTCGGGTGAAGAGAGGGGCGGAGCTTTCAACCAATCACCACCTGGTGGTGGGTTGGCTGCGATGGTGGGGGAGGATGCCGGACAGAACTGGCAGGCCCAAACGCACTGTGAGGGTTTGCTGGGAATGTCTGGCAGAGTCTCCTGTCAGAGAAAGTTTCAATTCCCACCCCCGGAAGAACATTGAACATGTCACGAGCTAGGTGCTGGACATTGAGTCAGAGTGGACCATGTTCCGCACCTCTATTGTCGAGGCAGCTGATTGGAGCTGTGGCCGCAAGGTAGTTGGTGCCTGTCGAGGCGGAAATCGTAAAACCCCTTGGTGGACACCAGCGGTGAAGGATGCCGTCAAGCTGAAGAAGGAGTCCTATCGGGTTCTTTTGGCTCATAGGACTCCGGAGGCAGTGGACAGGTACCGACAGGCCAAGTGGTGTGCAGCTTTAGCTGTCGCGGAGGCAAAAACTCGGACATGTGAGGAGTTCGAAGAAGACATGGAAAACGACTTCTGGACAGCTTCGAAGCGATTCTGGACCACCATCCGCCGCCTCAGGAAGGGGAAGCAGTGCACTGTCAACACTGTGTATGGTGCGGATGGTGTTCTGCTGACCTCAACTGCGGATGTTGTGGATAGGTGGAAGGAATACTTCCACCTATCCACCTCAATCCCACCAAGACGTCTTCCTACGAGGAAGCAGTGCCTGGGGAATCTGTGGTGGGCTCTCCTATTTCTGGGGCTGAGGTTGCCGAGGTAGTTAAAAAGCTCCTCGGTGGCAAGGCCCCAGGGGTGGATGAGATCTGCCCGGAGTTCCTTAAGGCTCTGGATGCTGTGGGGCTATCTTGGCGGACAAGACTATGCAGCATAGCGTGGACATCAGTGGCCTAGTGGGTAGAGTGTCCGCCCTGAGATCGGTAGGTCGTGAGTTCAAATACCGGCTGAGTCATACCAAAGACTATAAAAAATGGGACCCATTACCTCCCTGCTTGGCACTCAGCATTAAGGGTTGGAATTGGGGGTTAAATCACCATAAAAGATTCCCGGGCGCGGCACCGCTGCTGCCCACTGCTCCCCTCCCTTCCCAGGGGGCGATCAAGGGTCAAATGCAGAGAATAATTTCGCCACACCTTGTGTGTGTGTGTGACAATCATTGGTACTTTAACATCGGGGGCTGTACCTCTGGATTGGCAGACCGGGGTGGTGGTCCCTCTCTTTAAGAAGGGGGACCATAGGGTGCCCTTCCGGTAAGGGTGTACTGGAGAGGAGGCTACGCCAGATTGTCGAACCTCGGATTCAGGAGGAACAGTGTGGTTTTCGTCCTGGTCGTGGAACTGTAGACCAGCTTTATACTCTCGGCAGGGTTTATGAGGGTGCATGGGAGTTTGCCCAACCAGTCTACATGTGCTTTGTGGACTTGGAGAAGGCATTCGACCGTGTCCCTCGGGAAGTGCTCAGAGAGTATGGGGTATCGGACTGTCTTATTGTGGCGGTCCGCTCCCTGTACGATCAGTGTCAGAGCTTGGTCCGCATTGCAGGCAGTAAGTCGGACACATTTCCAGTGAGGGTTGGACTCCGACAAGGCTGTCCTTTGTCACCGATTCTGTTCATAAATTTTATGAACAGAATTTCTAGGCGCAGTCAAGGCGTTGAGGGGTTCCGGTTTGGTGGCCGCGGCATTAGGTTTCTGCTTTTTGTAGATGATGTGGTCCTGATGGCTTCATCTGGCCGGGATCTTCAGCTCTCACTGAAGATCCCGGCCAGCCGAGTGTGAAGCGACCCGAATGGGAATCAGCACTCCAAGTCCGAGTCCATGGTTCTCGCCCGGAAAAGGGTGGAGTGCCATCTCCGGGTTGGGGAGGAGACCCTGCCCCAAGTGGAGGAGTTCAAGTACCTAGGAGTCATGTTCAAGAGTGAAGTGAAGTGAATTATATTTATATAGCGCTTTTTTTCTTAAGTGACTCAAAGCGCTTTACATAGTGAAACCCAATATCTAAGTTACATTTAAACCAGTGTGGGTGGCACTGGGAGCAGGTGGGTAAAATGTCTTGCCCAAGGACACAACGGCAGGGACTAGGATGGCAGAAGCGGGAATCGAACCTGCAACCCTCATGTTGCTGGCACGGCCGCTCTACCAACCGAGCTAAACCGCCCCGAGCTAAACCGAGTGGGGGAAGAGTGGATCGTGAGATCGACAGGCGGATCGGTGCGGTGTCTTCAGTAATGCGGACGATGTATCGATCCGTTGTGGTGAAGAAGGAGCTGAGCCGGAAGGCAAAGCTCTCAATTTACCGGTCGATCTACGTTCCCATCCTCACCTATGGTCATGAGCTTTGGGTCATGACCGAAAGGATAAGATCACGGGTACAAGCGGCCGAAATGAGTTTCCTCCGCCGTGTGGCGGGGCTCTCCCTTAGAGATAGGATGAGAAGCTCTGCAATTCGGGAGGAGCTCAAAGTAAAGTCGCTGCTCCTCCACATCGAGAGGAGCCAGGTGAGGTGGCTCGGGCATCTGGTCAGAATGCCACCCGAACGCCTCCCTAAGGAGGTGTTTAGGGCACGTCCAACCGGTAGGAGGCCACGGGGAAGACCCAGGACACGTTGGGAAGACTATGTCTCCCGGCTGGCCTAGGAACGCCTTGGGATCCCCCGGGAAGAGATAGGCAAAGTGGCTGGGGAGAGGGAAGTCTGGGCTTCCCTGCTTAGGCTGCTGCCACCGCGACCTGACCTCGGATAAGCGGAAGAAGATGGATGAATGGATGGATGGATTATTAATACATTTTCAAAAATATCTAAAAAAAATGTTTTCACATTGACATTATGGGGTATATTGTGTGGAGAATTGTTGGGACAAAAATGAATGTCTTGGAATAAGGCTGTAACAAAACAAAATCTGGAAAAACTTGAGAGCTGTAAATACTTTCCGAATGCACTGTATATACCATTGTCAATCAGTGGATCTTTTCCAAATAAATAAAATGTCAAATGCATTGCAGTTCCTACATTTCTTTTATCACCTACTGAAATATCCTGCATTGTACTTATTAGTTCAATGTACCTGTTGCTGTTGGCTGACCGTGGCGATGTGAGCAAATGTAGAGCAGAGGCAGCAGAGGCCATGCTGTCAGTCTGAAGAGCAGACATAGGTAAAGAGTCCAAAGTGGACACAAGACCATGCTGAAGCTGTAAGGTCTGTGACGCAATCTCTGGCATGTCCTGAGACATGACAGTGGATGCCGAGGAGATAACATCAGGTGAACGGGCCCTCGTCGGGGAGGCAAGTGGTGGGAAGAGTGGAGAATCTAGAACCAGAGGGCTGTCAATCCCGATTGGAGCGCTAGTGGATGCAAATGCCTGCAGAAAAGGAATAGCCAGGCAGAATTACAACAAGCCAGAAGAGTGACAAAAATAGATAGTAGAAAGTGTTTTAAGTCTTACTTGGATGTTCTCCAATCCAGGCAAGAGAGAAGAAGCAGGTCTTGGACTGCTACTGGAAGTAGGGAGTGCCAAATTATTACTATGATCTGCCCTGTTTGGGCTCTGACTAATGTCATCTGAAGGTCTGTGGGGAAAACATTAAGATTAGGTTTTCCTCATTCAAAATGATTCAACCCTCATCGTAAATCTGTGAAGTTTGTAAATTGCAGTGGATTGCAATCAGCGAGCAAAACAAAAAAAATTTAAATACCTCATAATAACATTGCACACGGTCACAAATTGATTATACATTTTACAACTAAATATTTACAATGGGGGTTGAATGATTTAGAGTGCAACTGTATGCACATTGGAATAATTCATAAAAAGGTATGGATGCATTGAGCAAAGATCTTTTTGAATACAGAGGAGGACAAAAGTTTACAATGTGATGCTTTCTCCACTTACATTTCAAAAAATGTATCTGTGTGGCTGATTCAAATGGTTATAGCATGGAAAAAAAACAAAACGCACCCTTCAACTGTTAAGGATTCTGTGTACAATCTGCTTATATACACTAACCCGCCACAACTTTATACCTAAATAATATTATATTCACAGCAGGTATGTTAATTTTGACAATAAAAGGTATATATTAGACCAGAAATTTACATTTTAAGAAATTCATATCTACATCTGGAAAAAAGTTTTATTTTAGACTGGTGAAATCTATTTTCATATGTAAAAGCATCTGGAGCTTGTAGATAACCTGCCCAAGAGGATACTGAAGGGTTTAACTCCCTAAAAAGAACAAGTGAGAAAAGCTATGGTTGTAAGCATCAAAAAAGAATTCTAAAGTTTGGTGATGTCAATTGGTCACAGGAATGCTGCAGTTATGGCAAAGAAAGATTTTACAAAGATCCGTTAAATTGTAAATCTTATCCATTTTCTACCGCTTGTCCCTTTTGGGGTCGCTGGAGCCTATTTCAGCTGCATTTTCTACCGCTTGTCCCTTTTGGGGTCGCTGGAGCCTATTTCAGCTGCATTCGGGCGGTAGGCGGCATACACTCTGGACAAGTCGCCATCTCCTCGCAGGGCCAACACAGACAGACAGACAACATTCACACTCATATTGACCATAAGTCTATCTGTTCCACTACTTCTTCTAGCCTATAAATTTAGTGTGCTGTTACACAATTTAGAAGTTAGCATTATTTGTATCAGATCTTGATGTACTAAACAAGTATTTACAAGTAAAATATTTATCTCTTGTATAATATTCATATTCTGTGGCCAAAATCAAATGCCACATTAAAGAGGATAATATTTTAAATGTCATTATATTCAAGCAAAAAATACATATCTTGTAACACTATATGTTGTTCAGTTAGAGTTGTTCCAGTTCAACAAAATAATATCCTTCTCTCTATAACAGGTCAATCTCTCAAGTCAAAGCACGGTTTAAAATAGCCATAAAATAAGCCTAGAAAGCATATTGGGAGAATTTGGATTAATTAACCCGTAAATGACAATATATTCGAAAACTGAACCAGGTTTCCCACAGTGGGATCTAAATTATTACGTAAAACACTAACTTTACCAGAAGTTTTGTTAAAGTGGAATAATAATGAACCTCACAACGAAGTGTAGTAAATGCTTTACTGACCTTGAGTTTATATTGCATTCCAATCATACAGAAAAACCCACCTATTTGTTGAGTCTGTTGAGTTGCTGCTGATTGCGGTTACAATTGTCAGACTGCTCGCACTACTGCCAGGAGATGCAGGCACCTAAAAGTAAATAAATATATATCAAATGCAACAAGAACAACAAAATTAAAATACAGCTGTCTTTATTGATGTGATGTTTCAAACCAGAGATGCTGTTCTCTTCTTATTACAAGACGGTATAATACGGTTGGTTAAATTTTGGTAACAGATGAGATATCATAAATTTAAAGATTAGTGAATATTGGCTATAACAAAAGTGTTGTGTTTCTATATATAAGAGGATGATTATGAATTGATTAACGTGGACCCAGACTTAAACAAGTTAAAAAACTTATTTGGGTGTTACCATTTAGTGGTCAATTGTAAGGAATATGTACTGAACTGTCCAATCTACTAATAAAAGTTTCAATCAAAAAAAGAGCAGAAATGTGGACATCAGATCAGTTAGTAACAGAATAGAGACTATATGAACACAGAATGGAAAACGTAAACATGATTTTGAAGGGTTTGTACCGATGTGCTTGGTGTCATGAAGGCATCAGGAGTCATCAACTTGGGCATTGACCCATTGCCATTGGTTGTATTTGACAGGAAATCAACAGGGCCAGGAATAGAAGGCATGTTTAAGTCTGTCTGGGAGCCACTCCCGGAGTCC
The DNA here is from genome assembly GCF_033978795.1 of Nerophis ophidion. Lineage (NCBI taxonomy): Eukaryota > Metazoa > Chordata > Actinopteri > Syngnathiformes > Syngnathidae > Nerophis > Nerophis ophidion. The sequence continues at coordinate 35,754,149 of NC_084622.1, forward strand.
TTGTCAGAACTTTGGTCTGTTAGATGGTCTGAAAACCCTGCTAAATACATAAAATACTTTAATCTTTTAAATTCAAGAAAAGAGTGATAAAAATCCTAAAATAAAATTATCACACACTTTATTGAATGCTTTTAAATTGAAATGGATAACATTATTCTACTCTTTCAGTGTGACAGTAAAATTTGACGCAAAAGAAAAAACATCCACTTAAGTGAGCCCTGTTGTACTTTTTAGAAAATTATGTGACCAACCAAAACCATCTGGCGCATCAGAATGGGATAGGAAACTTGAGTTGGAACCCGTATTTGGCTGGAACCAAATTTGGACATCCTGTAGACTCCTAAAACATATGACACACAAACATTTGTGTAAATAGATGAAAGTTATGAGATAAAAATGTGTATGTTAGTTACAAAATGTCCAGTTTACTTGTGTTAAAAATACTGTATGGTTATTGGATTTAATAAATAGACCCTCAGCAAAACCTTAAGACCAGTGGAGAATTGCAAGTGTTAGCATTTTTAGCTGTGGGTTGTGTGGAGCAGTGTTTCTCAACCTTTTTCAGTGATGTACCCCGTGAAATTTTTTTTAAATCATTTAATTTAATTTTTTTTTATAATTGGGGTCGCTGGAGCCAATCTCAGCTGCATTCTGGCGGAAGGCGGTGTACACCCTGAACAAGTCGCCATCTCATCACAGTTTAGTTGTTGAAATGAATAACCAAGGCCCTTAGGCCTCTTGCAATGCACCATTGCTGATACTGTTGTGCCTATTCTTTTTATTACATTTTGATGCTTTTCCAACATCTGATCACAAGCAATCCACCAGTGCAAAATGTGAATATTTGTAGTCCTTAACATTTTGTTGAGGAGTATTAATATGTATATGTCAGTTGGAACATCTTTGTGTGTATTTCGCATGTTGTACACATGCTTGGGTAAGTTGCCTCAGAATACTCCAGCTTCCTTCTACATCACCAAAAAATGCACTATAATTGGAGAATAGGTCATTGTAGACTCTAATTTTCCACGGTTATGAGTGGCGACCAGTTCAGTGTATACCTCGTCTTGGCCAAAGCCAGCTGGGATAGGCTGATGAGAACATTGATATATGGATGTTCTACATGAATACAGTACCCATCAAAAGTGTAGGCGCTTTCTCGTGCTTATTCATGTGAATTTGTGTTTTACTTAAACAGTGAACAGGAACTCACTTGGTGTGAACACAGTAGAGTTTAATCTGAATGCCGGATTTTGACTCTGTGGGTCCTTGAGTCCCCTCTGGAAGAAATTAAATGCATTGGAAATATATTAAGTAAACATGATGCTGTAAATTACAATCCAGATATTACTTTTAAAAAGAGCACTTTGCTTTACATGTTTTTAAGTGCATCATGCACACACCTGTAGTAGTGCTCTCACTCTCTTCCTCTGCAGGAAGATCTTCAGTGTCCCGAAAACGGCATTGGGTAACACCTTGAACTCCAAAACTGAGAACAGGATGGGTCAGTAGAAACTCTGAAACAGCGGTGAACCTCGCCTTGCCTTTTTCTAGGTCTTGTCTCAGCTGCATCACATAGAGAACCTGGCAACAATAAACCACAACTGTAGTATTTTTTTTTCTTGAATTCAACATTTCATGAACTTAAGATGACAATATCGCACTGACCTTTCTTTGTACATCGGTTAGGATGAGATACTCAGCAGAAAGATCCAGACTTGCCTTCAAACTGGGCAGAACCGTTGAGTTTACTGGATCTGGAGAGAATCTACAAAACATCGTAAAGCATTTAGAATTATCTTATGAATCATTTTCTTCAATTTAGTGGACAGTCGTGTAGCTGATGAATAAGTGCATAAACTCCAGAAAGGAAGCATCTTATTGGGTAAAAGTGTTGCTGAAAGGAGGCCTAATGACTTAAGTATCTTAAGACCTACAGCAATGATATGAAACTCACATTTTATAATACAAATAGCCATAAAAAGAGACATAATTAAAAGTAATCAATAACCTGATTGTCTGTAAACAGGTCCAAGAAACAGTGCACCACATCTTCAATTCTTGGTTTTGATCTGCTCCAGTTATCAGAAACCGCCAGAATGGAACCCTATAAAGAAGAACATTGAAATAGCCATAAAACATAGTAAAAGTGTAAATGAAGCCTAACGGTAACATCCTCATATCCGTTATCAGTAGACAGCAGTCCACTCACTCAGGGTCCTGCGTTTTGTGGTTGTCACAGAAAAGAAGGCAGGAAAGGGGGCGTCCCCCATGAGGACGTAATTCATGAAGACATCTAATTAGGAAAACAAAAAAGAGTAAACAGAAATTTGAATAATAGATACTCAAACATAAACAAACTGGATTGTACATCAACTTTAAAAAAAAAATTGGATTATGGTTACCTTGGCTTGTCTTTCCCTTCTTCTATGTATATCTGCCAGAACTTAATGTATCCATCATGACTGGCAGTGGCTAACACAGTTCCATCTGGAGATAGGGCCCCTTCACTGACACGCTAGTAAGAAAGTAAATTGTTTTTGTTATATCAGCAAAACAAATGATTAGAATAACCAACCCACAAATCTTTGAATAAAAATTGGTACTTAAAATGTTTCTCATTTCTTTTTCAGGGTATACAAGTCAACAATATGCATGAAATATTGGAACAAAAGTCTTCCCTAAAATGTGTTGATCAACCCAGGAAAAAACATTTTGCGTGGAGACCAAGTCCTTGAATAAATCATACACCAGATTGCAAGGAAATTTTCTGCGAAAGTTTCGAAGTCATCATGCTCATCGAAAAGCTGGGTGTGGAAGTTAAAAGCGTATGGGACCATGCAAACTAGTAATTGTAAAATCCCAAAGAAAGATGTGTTGTGAGTTATTTAAAATTTAGTGCATGTATGCAAATTTGCTTCCAATGCCAAGGAGCCTATTTGGAGCAAATTTTGAAAAGAACATGACTTTTATGCCAAAGCGCCCAACATGACTCAAACTTTTATTTACACAGACTGAAATTTAAGGTGGACCTTTGTAGGATTTAATAACCCTTTTATGGGTGTTTTTTGGGGTCAACTTATATTATTTTAGCAGTCCCCACTTATATCAAAATATTAAAATGGTTGAGCCCTACCTGAGTATAACCAGCTACTGTGATGAGACCTTCTTTCAAATCTGCAGCATCAACAGGCCAACTGACATTGCTGGCTCTCAAGACTTCTAGGTCCCAAACTTCTGCCTGGAAAAGAGCAAAACAATTACATAAATTCCAGGAATTTTGATCATAAATACACACAATTCTGATCCTGAAACACATTGTAAGACTGTTGGTGATCAGCCAATAGCAAACTTGTTTCCAAAAAAAAATACATTGATTGATTAGGCACAAAACTATTGCGTGGGGATCTTGTCAAGGCTGCCACAACTGAAACATCACTTTTTTCAGCATTTGTGGTAACTTTAAAAGCTGAGACACAGGCATGTGGAGTATATGATCTGAAAAAGATTTATAATAGTTGTAAAATCATTGGTCGCTTGGAAAAGATAGTGGGGTGACAAAGCCAGTGGTCACCAACCCCCATTGCAAATACATTTGAAAATTACAGTGTGCTCTCGATTGTTTGGGGGGCTACGCTCCAAGTCCCTCTAACCCTGTGGTATAGGTACGCTAGTATATGATTTTTATTGATATTATATACATTAGACGTGTTAAGTCCTTCACACAGATGTCACACACACTTATAACATTTCTTATGCTTATAAAACACTTTATATACTTTAAAACCTAAACATTTTAACAATTAAAACTTGTATGGTTACTGAAATCTAAATCTACTCAAAGGTACATCCATTTTTATTTTATGTCTCTCGGATGTCTTACTTTGAAAGAAACCCCACCTTCAACCACGTGTCACACCAACACATTTGATGAAGACTCCTCCATCATTGTGCGCAGTTACGGGCAAAATGAGTTACAGGAGAATAAAGGTCTGGTTGCAATTATACTGACATAATTAGTACACGTGAACTGTAATGGTCTCTCCCCTTTATTGATATTCATATTATGTCACACACACAAACCCATCCATGCAAAGTTCAGTCAAACTGGTATTCAGAAATAGGGGATAAAATATCAATGTGCAAGCAGTGTCAGCCAACGACTTACAGCTGCTTTTAAATGACTACAAGCAGAATTTAGTCAATATAGTCAAATATATAGTCAATATATAGTCAAAAAAAGATACATTTCTTTATTAAATATGTACCCTGTCTTCATGTAGAAGAGCCAAGGTCTGGTTTGTGTCATCCTGGTTGTTGACCTCATTGTCCTCTGGGATGAAAGGGCACCAAATGAGACGGCGATGCGAGTTCAGCAGAGTGTCCTGTGGCCTTCGGATATGAATAATTATCTGATCTCTTTTAGGCACATGGATTAAGGAAAGCAAGATAAAATGCAACTGCGGCATCAAAAGGTTTGCTGGCTATACAAATCTCTGGTAGTTATGGCTGGTATTCTAGAAGGTGAATAGGCCAAAATGGCTGTTATGAAACCAGCAGAAAAAAATGTAGTGTAACTTCTTGTCAGGATACAGTATTGTATTTCCGGTACATGTGAGCTGCCAAACCATCAAGTTGCCAGCTTCATCTACACAACCCAACAGAGAGCAGTCCAGGTGGGCGAAAGCCAGATCTGTGACAGCACCAGTGAAGCCTTTCAGTAGGGAACGCTCTGCAGTGCCCACACTCAATACACGTATCATGGCCTGGTTGTTGGCTCCTGCGGGTGACAATGTAATTAATTTTATTCAGTATATTAGTAGAAAATAAACTATACAATAATATTGTTCAGCACTGTGTAATATGTTTAAAAATTGCATCGATCATGTACACACCCCATAAAAACATCTCAAGGTCGGCAAAAAAAGTTTGAGTATTTGCATTTAGCACTGGTGGACAGTAACCGGACTGCACATACAACTTCAAAATGCAAAAAGAAGAAATTGGAGCAAAAGACAATAAATAGAGGCCTCAATGTATTAAAAACTTTAAACACAAACAGGGTGTTAAATAACAGATCAGTTTATGACTATGCCACTAAACAGTCAAGATATGCGCTAAAATTTGACTTCTGATTTTCTGTTACTCGCAGTCATAAGCTGCTGATAGCAAAGGCATAGAGACTTTCCGTATGTGTATATGGAAAGATTGTCAATCTGCTCAAGCAAGGCTTCTGGTCTCATTAAAACAGTGATCTTATTCTTCCTCAAAACATTCTGAGAGCCCGCTCACCTTTTGCAAAAGGCTATGAAAGTGTAGAGTTCTCAGAAAATTAGAAGAAACTCTTTTAGCACAGATTTGGACTTTTTACTTTTGATCTGCTGATGAACAGCCGGTTTGAATTTAAATGCAGTTTTTAATCAATTGCAGATTATTGTTTTGTCTCTTTCTCCTGTTTTTGCGGTTAGATGCTCTACTTACTATCCTCCAGCGCATCATTTAAATACTTGTAAATCAGGAACGTGTGGCCAGGAGGCGGGTGAGGCTTGAAAAACAATAATGATAAGATAAAATAAGCTGTTCATTGAACTGTATCAAAAAAATTCATTCTGAACGATTACAATCGTTTAACATTTTCTTAAAGGCCTACTGAAATGAGATTTTCTTATTTAAACGGGGATAGTAGGTCTATTCTATGTGTCATACTTGATCATTTCGCGATATTGCCATATTTTTGCTGAAAGGATTTAGTAGAGAACATCCACGATAAAGTTCACAACTTTCGGTGCTAAGACAAAAGCCCTGCCTCTACCGGAAGTCGCAGACGATGACGTCGCAAGTGTGGGGGCTCCTCACATATTCACATTGTTTATAATGGGAGCCTCCAACAAAAAGTGCTATTCGGACCGAGAAAACGACAATTCCCCCATTAATTTGAGCGAGGATGAAAGATTCGTGTTTGAGGATGTTAATAGCGACGGACTAGAAAAACAAAAAAAAAGTTAAAAAAAAAAAACGCGATTGGGACGGATGTTTTTAGACACATTTAATAGGATAATTCTGGGAAATCCCTTATCTGCTTATTGTGTTGCTAGTGTTTAAGTGAGTTAAATAGTACCTGATAGTCGGAAGGGTGTGTCCACGGGTGTGTTGACGTGCAGTGTCTCAGGGGAGTCGACGGCAGCTGCATGGACGACACAAGCTCAGCTTTTCTCCGGTAAGAAGCGACTTTTTAACCACAATTTTCTCACCGAAACCCGCTGGTTGACATTCCGTTTTGATTCATGTTGGCTTAACCGTGCTCTGATCCATAGTAATTTTTCACCTCCAGGAATTTTAAACAAGGAATCACTGTGTGTTTTGTGTGGCTAAAGGCTAAAGCTTCCCAACTCCATCTTTCTACGGTGACTTCTCCAATATTAATTGAACAAATTGCAAAAGATTCAGCAACACAGATCTCCAAAATACTGTATAATTATGCCGTTTAAGCAGACGACATTTAGCTGTGTGTGTGCGTAGCACTCATACTTCCTAAAAACGCGTGACGTCTTGCGTACACGTCATCATTACACGACGTTTCCAGGATGAAACTCCAGGAAAATTTTAAATTGCAATTTAGTAAACTAAAAAGGCCGTATTTGCATGTGTTGCAATGTTGATATTTCATCATTGATATATAAACTATCAGACTGCGTGGTGGGTAGTAGTGGGTTTCAGTAGGCCTTTAAGTGAAAATCAATGAAATTGCATATTTCCTGATTAAATGCAGGTCAGAAAAGTGATATGACACTACCATAAATCGTTCCTCTATTATTCAGTGCGCAAGAAAACTCATGTTTGTACACTGCGCCGAGCCCTGAGTGCACTTGGGCAAACTACAGGGTAGAAAGCTAAGACAAGGTTTCCGTGAGAACATAACCGTAAAGTTTCAAAAAAATGTCAATGCCTCTCTGGGTATAAACCTTATTGCACGTCACTGTTAAAAATTTAATTTTCACATTGTTTTTCCATTTTCCTTGATGTAAAGATTTTGTTTAGAAGCGTACTAAAACAGTCCGAGTAAATCTCTTACCTCTAATTGCTTACCTCTAATTGCATACGCCATGAAGGAATTTGACACAGCAATAAGTCTGCCATAATGATACTTGTGCTCCCATTCATATTTGGCAACTGGCTTGATTTTCACCTAAAAGAAAGACACATTTATAATTCAAACTGCATAAGTAATGTTAATGTCAGTCTGGATCTGATAAAAACACATTGATGGTGAACTTCATACAAGTCAACGTGAAAATTTAATCATATGAAGACGATAACGAAAGACATGTTGAACGTAATCCAAAGACAACGTCTTAACAAAAGAAACATACACAAACTGTGAATCACAGAAATTAAAAGGCACCAAATATTGAGCAATTACAGAGCAGTGTTTTAAATCCCTAATATTTTTAAGACAAATTCACACCAGTGCCCCTATGCATTGATTTAGATCTCAATACATTACTGTGTTGCATTGACATTTGTGTAATTATTGAGCTGTTTGTTGGTGCCAAGTGTTGCAATAGCTCAGTCTGTAAAAACTTTGGCTTCTTGTTTAAGTATTTCTGAGATTACAGAGGTTTCCTTGAGTAAGGCACCAAACCCTCCGAGCACAGTCAATTTGGACATTCCCTCACTTGTCTCCAAGAGCTCTTCTTGCAAACCTGCATTTGCGTGGTCAGATTCTGAACTTCTGGGTGGAGTAGAGCAATGTATACAACCCATCCATCCAGCCATTTTCTACCGCTTATCCCTTTTGGGGTTGCGGGGGGGTGTTGGAGCCTATCTCAGCTGCATTCGGGCGGAAGGTGGGGTTCACCCTAGACAAGTCACCACCTCATCACAGGGCCAACACAGATAGACAGACAACATTCACACTCACATTCACACACTAGGGCCAATTTAGTGTTGCCAATCAACCTATCCCATGTTGCATGCTTTTGGAGGTGGGAGCAAGCCGGAGTACTCGGATGGAACCCAGGCAGTCACGGGGAGAACATGCAAACTCCACACAGAAAGATCCCCAGCCCGGGATTGAACACAGGACTACTCAGGACCTTCGCATTGTGAGTTACATGCACTAACCCCTGTACCACCGTGCCGCCCCATTTATACAACCACTACAATAAAACAAAAATGATTATTAAAAAATACAAATAAAAAAAACAGGCAGTGAGGCACTTAATTAGTCAACCATATTTCTGTCTTAGCATTAAAACTGACCTTCAAACGTCCAAAAACCACAGCTTTTTGCATTGCAACATATTTAAACATCACGAGCCATATAACAAGTCACATACCTTATCATTTAAAAAACATTAATATTTTTTCAAATCACAAGCGATACCATATTCTGTACAAGGTTGGGGAACACACATAACATGACTATGTATCAAATATGTTATGTACACACAAATAAGTTCTGTGACAGCAGCTAACAGACGATGATAAATGTATTTTCTCTTACCAACCGGTGAGACTCAAGAGCAGTGTTTGGAACATTACTTTTTAAAGTTACTTGTTACTTTGCCACACAAGTAAATGAATTAGTAACATAATGACTCTTTAATAAATGCAATTAGTTACTAAGGAAAGTAATCATAGCATTACTTTTTAATAAAAATATACTAAAATAGCTGGCATATGTAGTTGAAAGATGTTTCATGAAAGCAGTGTGTGTGTGTGTGTGCCTGTAAAAGGTGGTGCCTTTTGTTAAGTGACCTGTGACGTCAGCAAGAAAGCCAAACAGAGCAGCATTAGCTCAGCTGTGTTTGTTAGGTCTTGCAGTACAGGAGCTCTATTGAATCTCTTCAATGGATTGTCTTATCACTGGTTAATAAAGAGATTGAATGTGCTTCGATGGCTGTCTTATCTTCTTATCCACAGATTGGTATTGTAGGACTTCAAGCTTGTCACTTCAGTCATTGATTTTTTATTAAATATTTCCACCTGGCAGTAATAGTAGTGTGTGTGTGATTGTGTGAATACTTAGAACTGTGATGTTTCCTACTCCGATTAGATATCAGGTTAAATAATAGTGTAGTGATGCTTGTTACTTCTACAAGTAAAAATATATTTACTGCATTGAATTTGCTGTTTCTGACATTGTCATGCCAAAAATAGCATGCCACATTACATCAAACCTATCGGCAATGGTGTAACGTACATAAAAGTAATTAGTCAAATAACTTGTTAATAGTATAAGTAAAGGTGATCGTAACGTATTCCAAACACTGCTCATGAGTAATTACCAGTATAGACAAGGTCAGGAAGTAAGAGTAGTTTAAATCTTACCATGTTGCTACCTCGAGCCTTGCTATTGATGCTGGAGTCCTGACTCGCCACAATCTCCACATCTTCTGAAGTGATGGCGATACAGGTAGACCGATCGTCACCAGAGAGGTGTCTGAAATTGCGGTACATTAAAATTTTCAGTCTTCTTTGTTATAAAATTTACTTAGGAAATGTATTTTTTAGATATATGATCTGTGTTGGGCAAATGTATTAAAATAAGTAGTCTGTTATAACTACAACTAGTTACTTTCTCAAAAACCTAATTTCCTCACTTAAGTAATGGAATTACTATTCATAAATGTAAGCGACCGTGTGCAAGTTGTTGATGTACGGACCGGTGTTGGAAGTGAACACTGAGGTTGACATGTTGAAATAAAAATTGTCATAGAGTTGCTGTGTCACTGTGTCGAGATGAAACACTAATAAAACATCAAGATAGCTCTGGAGTAGTGGAAGCTAATTGCAGGAGTTCTTTGTTCATGTGTATCCCCTTTTTGGTTTACTGACGTTTCCCACTTGTTTTCTACCACTTGTCCCTCTCGAGTCGCGGAGAGTGCACTGCCAAAACAGGACTTTGTGATGACATAAGCAAGACACACGCGATTGTTGGCAGCGAAGACAGCAGGTCAAAGATCTGGATGTACTTAAACATTCCCGAAATATATCCGCAAACAGCGACCTATAAAGTGTGCAAAGTGCAAATATTAAGAGGACATTGGCAGCGTTAAAGGAGAGAAAATGCAGCTTGAGCAGCAGGGTGTAGCATATGTGACATCAGGCTCGTATCCGCTCTCTATGTTTGACGCGAACATCGAATGACGGACAAAGAAGTCTCTAAACAGGATTGCAGTCTATGATAACACCAGAAAAACAAGCTAATTTTGTTGGTTGTCTGTTTTTAATAAAAATTTTAATTAAAAGTGAATTATGTATTGCCTTAAAGGCCATGTCCACACGAACACAAAGAGTTTCAAAAACACATATTTGGGGTTAAAACAATCTCCATCCACACAAGTGTAGTTTCAAAAGTGTCTATGTCTACACACAAACACACATATACCTGCTATCATTCACATTTTGTCCAATCAGAAGCCTGAAAAAATCATCAGCAATAGCTGACTTGGTGCAGCATTGCGGTTCCTATTGTGTTTATTTTGATAGATTTTAGACCAGGGGTGTCCAAACTTTATCCACTGAGGGCCGCACACTGAAAAATCAAAGTAAGTGGCGGCCATTTTGATATTTTTATTTTTAAAAACAATACAATATATGTATAAAAATTATTAATTTCGGCCTCCACTCAGGCTTGATCTCAGGGACCCTTAAGGGTTTTGGTCAAAAAAATACTACAAATGTGTCATTATTGAGTATTATTATTTTTATTATTATTCAAGTTTTAAATCTGTGGATCAACATTAGGTCTATCTGTCAATATAATGATTTTAAAGATTCAAGTTGTATGCTCTTTTTATCACAAACAAACTTTTTTTTAATGGAAAAAATCACAAAATATGCAATATTTTCACCCAATAATTTTTTGAAGTGGCATATTTGAGATTATATAATAATTGGAGCCTTAAAAAAGTCAATAACTAATAACACCTTTGATTTTAATTCATTATTATTTTTTGAGCAAAAACACTTAAAAACAAATCACACTAAAATTATTGGGGATCCAAAAGGGTCCTACTCATTAAAGTGTTAAAAAATAAATTATACATTTTTTTACTGTTTACTTTTAACACAATAATCTCGATATCAACTTCAGATCTATCCGTCAATTATAAATTTTATTGTTGTTTATGTTTTTTGTTTGTTCATTTTAGGCCCTTCTTTAAAAAAACAGCTCGGTTTTTTATATGGCAAACACAAAATATGCAACATTTTTCCCAAAAAATATCTCAAAGTGAAAATTTAACGTGACGTAATTGGAGCCTTGAATAAGTCAATAATTCATAATGACATTGATTTTGATTCATTATTATTTTTTAAAGAAAGAAACAGCCTGCATGGCAGCTTTGTGTTATTAGCGTAAACATTGCAACATTTTTTTGTTACATATCACCCGTTTGCTCTTGTATATCACTTTTTACGTTTTAAAAATGTTTCAATCGTATTTTTAAAATGTGCTGTGGGGCCGTTAAAAAATTACTTGCGGGCCGCAAATGGCCCCCAGCCGCACTTTGGACACCCCTGCTTTAGACGAACAATGACACGTACGTTATCTTTAAAACCTGCCTCCACCTACACACAGAGCTCTGGGAACACTATTAAAGAGTGAATGCACGCCTGTGCTACTGAAACCCAACACTTATAGCACTATAGCGTGTTGAGCAACATAGTGATGTATTACATGTGCAGTGAAGTGTACATTATTTCTAAAATCAGCACGTATTATTAACGAGCCAAGGAAACTATTTTGCATGTTTAAGTATCTATATAAAGTGCACCAACGTGCATGTGCCGCTGCAAAACTGTCATGGAATTATAATGCATCTAATTAAGGATATAGTGATATAGTACATGTGCAATGAAGTGTGTATCGTAATTAACATCAGTACACACTACAAGGAGGACGCTACATTGGTTTTTTTTTTAGTTGCTTGGTCGCGCCCGGTTCATGGAAGCAAGACACGTAAGTTAACTTCAAGATTTGTCGTTAAACAAGGGCTAAAATCATAAAAATAATGTTGCATCTTTCTTATGACACAAAACAAAAAATCTTGCTTGTCAATGTTGTCCCATCAGGTGGAGAGATTAGACAGCGATTGCATCCAAAACAACTGACTGTCATTTGCACTGGCGGGAGTGTCGCAAAACTTATTTTGAAGTCTTTTATTATTAATGTTGAGTGAAAATAGCAGCATGTTAACGTTCAAACATACAGTAATTCCTCTTATAATGTTTTTAAAGCCAGCAAGGCAGTGTTAAGTTTGGAAATGACAGCGTACAACAGTTATGTCATCACAAGTCTCCGTTTGTGCCATGTACACACATACGCTAAGCGGAGAGTTTTGGATCTCTGCACTTTGGCCAGCGTTTGTAAATGTCTGCATTTTTAAAGACAAAAGTATGCGTCTGCATGTGGACAAGAGGCCGAAACGTTAGCTTTGACTACTAAATAAGGCAATTTTTTTTTTTTTAAACAACACCTTGAGGCAGCGAAGATTATTCAAACATATTTTGTAATCGAATTACTCGAGTTACTCAATGAATCGTTTCAGCTCTAGATTTTAAGCCATATTCGCCATCCCTAGTTATGATACAGGGTGTGAGAGTTACAAAAAGGTAGAACTTTAACTTACATTATCTGGGTATCCTGAGGAATGCTGGTCTCATCTGTGGAAATAGGTCTGGTGGAGTCTGACATGGTTGACAAATCACCCGATTCAAGAAGACCTGCTGTTCCCAATAGGCCATTCAGCTCTCCATTAAAGGACATCCGTCTCTGACCATCACCTGAATGTGCATCTGTAAAATGTAATGTATTTCTTTCAGTTGGCGTCAGGATGACGTAAAAACAACACCGCATTTATATCAAGTCAGAAAATTATAGATTTTGTAAATATGTATTTAACAATCTTCCCAACATGTCCTGGGTCTTCCCTGTGGTTTCCTACCGGTTGGAAGTGCCCTAAACACCTCCCTAGGGAGGCGTTCGGGTGGCATCCTGACCAGATGCCCGAACCACCTCATCTGGCTCCTCTCGATGTGGAGGAGCAGCGGCTTTACTTTGAGTTCCTCCCGGATGACAGAGCTTCTTACCCTATCTCCCGGCTGGCCTGGGAACGCCTCGGGATCCCCCGGGAAAAGCTGGACGAACTGGCTGGGAAGAGGGAAGTCTGGGCTTCCCTGCTTAGGCTGCTGCCCCCGCGACCTGACCTCTGATAAGCGGAAGAAGATGGATGGATGGATGGATGGTATTTAACAAAACTGTAATCAGTTTCACTAAGGACTGTTTTCACTGCTCGACTCTAGAAAGAGGTTCCGCAGCCTCCGTAGCAGAACCTCCAGGTTCTGTAACAGCTTCTTCCCTCAGACCATAAGACTCTTGAACGCATCATAATAATCCCCTCAATTCCCCCCAAAAAACGGATTAACTCTCTGGAATATAAAAATATATATATAACCTACATCCATAAATGTGGATGCATATGTAAAAGTGAAATATACTTATCTGTACAGTAATCTATTTATATATATCTGCACCTTGCTGCTCCTTTATCGTGCACTAAAATGAGTTAATGCAACAACATTTTGTTATCTGTACTCTAAAGTTCAAATTTGAATGACGAAATGTATCATCATGTAACCACATGATGATAAATGTGTGTAAGTCAATATTGATTCATATGTTTACAATACAATCATCAATTTTAATCATACAAACTTTAACTACCAAGCTTCCTACTCTCACTTATGGTTATGAAGTGTGGGTCATGACAGAAAGAATAAGATCGCGGATACAAGCGGCCAAAATGAGTTTCCTCAGAAGGGTGGCTGGCATTTCCCTTAGAGATAGGGTGAGAAGTTCAGTCACCCGAGAGAGACTCTGAGGAGAGCCGCTGCTCCTTCGCTTGGAAAGGAGCCAGCTTCGGTGGTTCGGGCATCTCGTGCTGATGCCTCACGAGTGTTTCCCTTGGGAGGTCCTCGTTGCACGACTCAATGGGAGGAGACCCCGCGGCTGGCCCAGGACCAGATGGAGGGGGGTTTCATCTCCTCTCTGGCTTGGGAACGCTTCGGGATTCCGCAGGAGGAAGTTGCTAATGTTGCTCTGGAGAGAGAAGTCTGGGGTCTCTGCTGAAGCTGTTATCCCCGCGACCCGATTCCGGATAAGCGGTTGAAGATGGATGGATGGATGGAACTTTAACTATCCATACTTTACTATATAATACTGTATTTATACTAGGGCTGGGCGATGTATCGATATATACGATATACCGCGGGTTTGTCTCTGTGCGATATAGAAAAAAACTATATCGTAATATTCAAGTATACGTTCTCATGCAGTTGCTTTTAGCTGAGGGCGTACACTTCAGGCTCTTCTCACACTTTCCTGTCTTTCCTTCTCACAGACAAGCAGGCGCACATTCTTACATACGTCACATACTGTCACGTCATACGTCATATACGTGTCCGCCCTCGCAGAGCAGAGAGGTAGCATACTGGGCTACGTTAGCTGCTAACGTAGCCGTACGAAAGAAAGAAGGTGCGGATCTGGTAACAAATGAAGGAAAACTTAAATCCCAATAAAAACAGCAGGGTTTCCATCGTCTGGCGGTGGTTTGGCTTCAAGTGGGAATATGTCCAACAGACAACCGTTATTTGTAAAGTGTGGGTTGAAAAAGCGTTGCTATAAAAAGTAGCATTACTGCTAATATGTAGCATCATTTGAAAAAGTCACTCGCTAGAGAATTAAGAGAATTTCATAACCTTAGTAACATACCACATAGTGAAGGACGTATACTATTTGATTTCCTATTACCGTATTTCCTTGAATTGCCGCCGGGGCGCTTATTAATTTAAAATCTCTTCTCACTCCTGCGCTTACCAAAGGCATGCGGTAAGAGTAAGCATGCGCTAATTATTTTAAAACCTCTTCTCACTCCGGCACTTACGAAAAGTATGCAATAAAAATTTGAGTGTGATGTAAGCTTGGACCTTAAATCCTACTGAATAGCTCTTAATTGTCTTCCCTTTATGCAATTTCAAATTACCGGTATTGAAATCAGCCTCCTCCATTTTGAAAATGATGACAGGGGAAGTGTCACTCGTGACGTCATGAGTTTGACAAGGCGGTAATACTAAGCATGCGCTAATTATTTTGGGAAGAGAGTTTGACACGGCAGTAATTCAAGGCAGGCGCATAATATATGCCCTGCGGCAATTCAAAGAAATACGGTATGCAGCTCATTTTTATTTGACACTTAAAATGTCTCTGACAATCTTGCACTTTATGTTTTGTAAATGACTTGAATGTTCGTGCCATTGCTTACTAACTTTAATAAATAAATTTTTGGTCAATTGACTTAGTTGTGATTTCCTTCTCTGCATGAAAGTTTAAAAGTAGCATATATGAATACAGTATGAAGAAGAATGTTTTAATGTATACACATATAATCATCATACTGCTGTGATTATATGCATCAAGTGTTCATTCAAGGCCAAGGCAAAATATCGTAATATATATCGTATATCGCGATATGGCCTAAAAATATTGTGATATTAAAAAAAGGCAGTATCGCCCAGCCCTAATGTAGACACATAGAATCATCATACTGCTGTGATTAAATTATTATATATATAATAATTCCCCAAAAGGGAATAAGCGGTAGAAAATGGATGGATGGATGGATGGATGGATGGATAATAATTCACCCCTAGACAATATCATGCCCTAATACCCTGTTGTGCAATACTACCCTTCGAGAGCAATACGTCCGACACTGATTGTTATTTATTACTTCGGTACTCTTGTCTTGTTCTGTATATTGTACAGTATTTTGGGGGGGGGGGGGGAATTAGTTGCCCAGATATGTGGTCCTCTCCAGGGTTCTCATAGTCATCATTGTCACCGGCGTCCCACTGGGTGTGAGTTTTCCTTGCCCTTATGTGGGCCTACCGAGGATGTCGTAATGGTTTGTGCAGCACTTTGAGACACTAGTGATTTAGGGCTATATAAGTAAACATTGATTGATTGATTGATTGAAATACTTACATTCAATATTTGGTCTTTAGTAAACTGCAGATACAAACTTCTCTGCTATTTAAAAGACCATGCTAAGTTTGACACACTGTAAAATACGACACTGTATCAAGATAAAAGTCAAAAATTAAATGAACTATAACTTAATACAACATACCGCCTACGGGAAGTTCACATTTGCGTAAGAGCTAACGCGGCTAGCAGCAGGAACTCAGCCCGCTGCGGCGCAGTTAGCAGAATATTCACATTTTACACACGCAGTGTCTCCACAAAGCAGAGCGCTCTTTTAAGCGATTAATTGTGTTAATCTGTTATATTCTTCATTTTAAACTGGAGTCGTTATTGTTAGACGGAGAGCGAGTAAGCATGCTAGAAATCCAGATACGTAGCGAGCGTTCGACTGGCTCCTGCGGCCTAAAGAGGCGCTTCCACCTTCCGTTCCCGGTCAAACTCACCAGTGATGTTACCGGGACGGTCAAGCTTCAGAATGTCTCGGAGATGTTGCGTCGCACCCTCAACATCGATATTAGAACTGAACGCCATTGGTAAGGGAATAGGGCAGTAAAGGGGTAAGTAGTGTTTGTGGTTCCAAGTCAGGTTGTCAATATTCACTTCGTTCACCCGGAGCAACGGTCTAAACTTCCGGTGTGCCTGACGTTTAGGCTCCGGCCAGGATCTGGCCAAAGTATTTTTGGTTCCTACCTAATTTTGCCTGGCCTGCCCATAGACCATGGGTCGGGAACCTTTTTGGCTGAGAGAGCCATACAAGCCAAATATTTTTAAAAGTATTTCTGTGAGAGCCATATATATGTTATAAATAAATAAATGATAAATGGGTTGTCCTTGTATAGCGCTTTTCTACCTTCTAGGTACTCAAAGCGCTTTGACACTACTTCCACATTTACCCATTCACACGCAGATGGAGGGAGCTGCCATGCAAGGCGCTAACCAGCACCCATCAGGAGCAAGGGTGAAGTGTCTTGCTCAGGACACAACGGATGTGACGGGGTTGATACTAGGTGGGGATTGAACCAGGGATCCTTGGGTAGCGGACAGCCACTCTCCCAACACCACCACGACATGATTTCCATTTCCTAATAGATAACCAACACAAAAAGAGTTGTCCCAAGAGTTTTTCAAACAATTGCTAACAGGTAACAGTTTTAATATAGTTAAGGTAAATGTTAGTTAAGTTTCATTCACCAGATCCATTACCAACCACCTTGCAATTAAAGCCATTGGCTGCATTAATTCATGTAACATTTAAAAAATGTAATTATATAAACAGATGAGTCCAATTTTTATGAAAAAAGGCCATGTTTTATTGTGAATTTTTCCTCTTGTCCAGATAAAATGCCATTTTTTTCTGTGGAGGGAAGTTAGACAGACGGACATAACAAATGCTGACTAACATTGCTAAGTCAAATATCATTGTCCGATGTAAGTCTTTGGTGATAACATGGGAATCAGCAATTGTTATGATAGTGAAGCACTCTATCAAGGAATATTAAAAACTAATCACATCAAAGAAATCCACTTTGTAACATCTCAGCATGGCAAGACGCAATGTAAAACTGAAAACCCAGACTTGGTCTGAGACTGAATGGACAAAACATGACCAAAAGTAGAACAAATCAGTGAATGTCTGATAGAATATCTGACTTGTCAGCATATAAAACAAAATGGAGTAGCATTTGTACTGCGTAGGATGGACTGGGTTTTAAGTTTGACATCTAGATTCCGGTGTTCGCATGCTCGCCCAACAAACAAAGCAGTCAGAAGGAGGGAAGTTCAAGTCGTCCTTTCCCTCCATCATTAAACAGCATCCTTCACTATTGCTGCCCATGCCCATCAGAGTGGAGGAATTGGCTAGGCAAAGTTGTGAAGGGACAGCCTGAACATTTCATTGGTGCACACCCACGATGCGTTTATTTCCCTCAGGAGGAAAATCTGATGAAAACCCATGATGTGATCGTTGTCAGCCTGAAACACAAATATCAGCTATTTAACATCCATCCACACAACCACCTCATATTTATAGGTGCACGCATTGGTGTTTGAGGAATATTCTCGCTCCATAAATTAAAGTACCAATGACGTCACACACACACACACACGAGGTGTGGCAAATTTATTCTCTGCATTTGACCCATCACCCTTGATCACCCCCTGGGAGGTGAGGGGAGCAGTGCAGAGAAGCGGTGGCCACGCCCGGGAATCATTTTTGGTGATTCAACCCCCAGTTCCAACCCTTGATGCTGAGTGTCAAGCAGGGAGGTAATAGGTCCCATTTTATAGTTTTTGGTATGACTCGGCCAGGGTTTGAGCTCACAACCTACCGATCTCAGGGCGGACACTCTAACCACAAGGCCACTGAGTAGGTCAAATATAGCCTGATTAACAGTATGAAAGACAAAATGCCAAAAACTTACATTGCATAAAGCAGCTGTACTTACTTTTAGCTGTCCGACAACCATACTCAGGACACAGTTGTCTGGGGTCGGTTGGTGGTCCTGTGCTGTAATTGTATGCTCTATTTTTTTGAAGTCCAAATTCTGTCACATACACAGGACATTAGTACAAATACATTTGATGTAGAGGTGTTTCCTGAAAAAACAGCTAAAAGACAATGAAAAAATACTCTACAAGCAATATTCCAAAGATGCACAATCAAAAATGGAAGACACAATTACTAATGTGTTATCCTTAAAGAAACCCTAACCTTATAATAGTTTTGTAATCATGCAAGTCATACAGAATAAAATTGTCAATGTGCCTGTCACTTGGAATAGCTATGTAAGTACATCCTCCATTTGTTAGGTATTTTAAACAGACAAACTTACAAGGAGTTTCTTCATAATTGATTCTTTTCCATGGAGTATGTCTCCCTCCCAGGTTAGTAATGACTCTGGAATCTGTGCGGTAGAGACAAGTTCAATTAAAGCGGGACTTGCTCCCTTTTCTCATAAAGTACGGTAAAAGTGATAAAAAACAAATGAAGTCACTGTACAATTCAACTGAATAACAAATTACTATTTTACAGAGAAAACTTTTCTAACACACACAGTAATTGACCTATTTGTTAGTATGAATATATATATACATATATATAGCTGAAAATGATACTTACATATTCAGTATATATACACACAAAACATTACGTCAATTTTGCTCATCTTTTCGTTTATTTATAAAACACATTTTATACATATAAAAACGGCAGGACAAATAAAAAACAAGACATATTTTCAGTGCCAACCCATCTTTTTGACAGTGTTTACTTACTAGAGCCATGACTACACATATGAATTTAGAGATGGCACCTGTAATTCATCAGTGTCTGCAAGACTGCATAAAATTTGGACAACAACTTAGTCTACTCATTTCGTGTGTTTTTCTTTTCATCCCTTTGTGGTTTAGAGATAGCTAGGGGAGTAACGATACACAAAAATTTTGGTTCGGTACGTACCTCGGTTTAGAGGTCACGGTTCGGTTCATTTTTGGTACAGTAAGAAAACAACAAAATATAATTTTTGGGGTTATTTATTTACCAAATTTGCAAAATCTTCCAATAAAATATTTTTCTAAGTGGAATAGTTGATGTGAAGTAATGGGAACCTTGGATAGGATCAATAATTCTTAATAACATTGATTTTGATTCAATATTATGTTTTGAGCAATGACAGTTTGAAAGAAAAAAAAAATTATTTGTTTTATTAGTCAACATTGCAACTTTTTCTAAATTACATGTAACCTTCAACCTTTTTCATTTCACTTTTGTTATGTGTTGGTTTATTTTAATAGTATTTTTAGAATGTGCCGTGGGCACACTTTTGACACCCGTGCTATAGATAATAAAAAATTTAATCTGATAAATCAATGGATAAAAAGCGGAGCCTGGAGACACGTGCGCGTTTATCATAACTCTCATGCTCTCTCTGTCTCTGTCCCTCCCTCACTAATGCTGCTGCTGCGCACAATTTGTTTTGTTTTAAACCCCTTCTTAACCCTGAACGTACATTGTTAATACACGCAACCATAACTCAAAATGCCGGACATTTGAGGCATTTAAGAAACTCCGCCCGGAGAGCCCCCCAAAAGAGGACATGTCCGGTGAAAAGAGGAGGTATGGTCAGTCTATCTGAGCCCGATCGCTGCTAGCACCGGACATGTCCTCTCTTGCTAGCATGCTAGCAGCGACCGGGCTTGAATAGACTGACCATATGTCCTCTTTTCACCGGATATGTCCTCTTTTGCGGGGCTGTCAGGGCAAAGTTTCTTAAATGCCCCAAATGTCCGGCATTTTGAGTATTGTTTACGCTACTTAAACTCGTTCGGTACACATCCGCACCGAACCGAAACCCCCGTACCGAAAGGTTCAATACAAATACACGTACTGTTACAGCCCTAGAGATAGCGTTAGTACGTGGTCGCATTTTTACGCGGCCTCTGTACTGTTCTTCATGTCGTGTATTCAAATGATCAAAAAAATAAGACGTGTTAAAGTATCTAGTGACAACTTGTTGGTGGCATTTTTTTGCCATTTATCGCTTTTCAATCGAAATCTGACTTCTTTAATCCAAACAAAATAGTTCCTCTTCCCTCTTTTTGGCCCTAATTGCTCATCCTGTTTTGGTTGTGCTTTCTGTCTCTGTTAGTGGCAGACTGCTAAGTTGTTGACATCCATACTCTCGCCGGCTCTCAACGTAAAGTTATTTCAAGTGACCTAGAAAAAAGCTACCGCAAAGCAGCAGCATTGCTGCAGTTACAAAAGCCACAACCTAAAATTACAATATAAACAAGAGAGCATTATATCGTACAAGAGAAATGTTTATGTCTTACTATGATATCTATTGTGATATTGCACAGTACAACATAGTACTGTTTGAAGCACATGGTCACTATGGCTTATTGTTCTCGTAAAGTCGGGTTGGGCCGAACTTGAATGATTCACTGAACCACTGTCGCATTATTTATTTATGATTGGCAAAAGGTGTGTGTACTACACTGGTACAAGCTGATCCGTTGCCATGAAAAGCTGCTCAATACCAAAGTCACACTTACATACAGATCTGCAAGTTTTGCTCTGTCACTTTCAAATAAATGGTAGTAGTGCCGCACAAAGCAAGAGCCTAGCTGCTCCCACCGAGGAGGCTCAGCTTCCACCATCCTGAATAATGCTGCATGGGACAAAGAAGAAAAAGAAGCAAAGAAGATCACAAAGAAGTAATGGAACAACATTTTAATTAAAGGGGCTGTTTGCAACTTGCTCAACGCTATATTTTTAAGACTAAAAAAATATAACAAAAAGACCACCTGCTTGCTTATGTTGCCATTATTGTTTTGTAAATGTCTACATTTTTCCAATTACTAATTTTATGGAATAATGGGATGCTGAACGCCAGAAGTGAGTAGGAAATAATGCTTACAATACTTTGGAAAATTAGCAGCCGCATCAATGTTGCAAAGAGCCCCTTTAAGGTCAAATCACATTGGTGTTGCTCTGAAGTTCAACACTCTGGCATTCTCTGTATTTGGGTTTCTCATTAATATTGCTGTGTTGATTGACATTGACAAGGGGATATCAATCAACAAGATGTTTTATTATTGGGAGTGTGGTTTGCAGTGTTTTCAACGTGCGCTGCATCATATTGAAAGCTGATTGGACAAAATATGAGAAATAACAGGATGATGCAGTGCATAACTAGCTCCAAAACTACAGTCTGCGATACGAGCAAAGATGCAGCATCATCAAAACGTTTCAAACACAAATGATCCAAAACAAAAACAAAAAAACGGGATAAATGCTGCATATTATAAATGCAGAAATCAAACGCTGCAGATAAAGGAGCAAAACAGTGATAAATGGGTGGCCACTGACTGAGGATCCTGCAGCCTAAACAAAGGTTATTTTGTGTTATTAGAAACACATATGTAATAAAGACAATTGAAATAAGAAAATGCGAGCAGCGTTGAACGGGCCCTCGCCCCCTTTTTAATGCGGGGTTCACACAGGTCGCTCGGTACTTCCCGATGCCCTGACCCACCACTTAAATATAAAATCATTTTGCGGTAAATTTACTATGGTCTCAGTGCACAGCGGATTACCAGTGAGTATATTTAAATTTAAGAACCCATTTTAATTTTCACGGTAAAATAAAAATAACAATCCTTTTACAGGCCTACTGAAATTAGATTTTCTTATTTAAACGGGGATAGCAGGTCCATTCTATGTGTCATACTTGATCATTTCGCGATATTGACATATTTTTGCTGAAAGGATTTAGTAGAGAACATCGACGATAAAGTTTGCAACTTTTGGTGCTGATAAAAAAGCCTTGCCTTTAGCGGAAGTCGCAGACGATGATGTCACAAGGGTTAGGGCTCCTCACGTCCTCAAACTTTTTATAATGGGAGCCTCCAGCAGCAAGAGCTATTCGGACCGAGAAAAGGACAATTCCCCCATTAATTTGAGCGAGGATAAAAGACCAGCGAAGGACTAAAAAAAAAAAAAAAAAGTCAAGACACATTTACTAGGATAATTCTGGGAAATCCCTTATCTTTCTATTGTGTTGCTAGTGTTCTAGTGAGATTAAATAGTACCTGATACTTGGAGGGGTGTGTCCACGGGTGTCTTGAGGCCAGTGTCTGAGGGAAGTCCCGGCAGATACAAGGACGGCGCAAACTCCACAGATCTCCGGTAAGAGGCGACTTTTTAACACAATTTTCTCACCGAAAGCTGCCGGTTGACAAGTGGTCGGTAACCATGTTGGCTTGACTGCTCTGATCCATAGTAAAGCTTCACCTCCGGGAATTTTAAACAAGGAATCACCGTGTGTTTGTGTGGCTAAAGGCTAAAGCTTCCCAACTCCATCTTTCAACTTTGACTTCTCCATTATTAATTGAACAAATTGCAAAAGATTCAGCAACACAGATGTCCAGAATACCGTTTAATTGCCCGATGAAAAGAGCCGACTTTTAGCCGCAAATGGTGCTGCGCTAATAATTCCTGACAGTTCGTGACATCACGCGGACGCGTCATCATTCCGCGACGTTTTCAACAAGAAACTCAGCGGGAAATTTAAAATTGCAATTTAGTAAACTAAACCGGCCGTATTGGCATGTGTTGTAATTCTAATATTTCATCATTGATGTATAAACTATAAGACTGCGTGGTGGGTAGTAGTGGGTTTCAGTAGGCCTTTAAGACATGAAAGGGATGCCCAGAGGTAAGTTGGCAGACTTTTTGCAGAAGCGGGGAAAAACTGAGATTTGTTTATGCCTATCTTATTAAATTATTAGCTATGCAAATTGGTTTTGTCTCTGTTGGCCACCGTACTGTAGACCCAAAATGTGACAAACACCATGATGCAGCAGTTCACTAAACCCAAATAGTGCAATAGTCCTTTTCTCTATGGCACTCATCGAGGGTGGCCGCTCCCCTTTTCTCTCCCTTATCTCTCCTGCTTGCTCCTTTGTTTTGTCTTGTCTTAACTTAACTTTCTTGTTGCCTCTTTTTGCACTGCTCTCCAAATCCAAACATTGGAACTATTTAACTGGCCTCGACAAAATTGACAAGATCTTGGGTTTGGGGGAACCTGCTGTCGTGACGAAGGGGTTGTTGCTGGACACACGACGGACTCTTGGGAGAAGAAAGAGGGCCGCTTGCCTGGCGACCCTTTTCTGTCGACGACGTGAAGATATCCACCTATTCAGAATTATGACAACAGGACGTCTGCTTATTGAAGTAAGCGTTGCTCTGGTTTGTCGACAAATTGGAAGTTGCTGGCAGTCTTCAAAGTACCCCAAAGCTGCCACAAATGATTGGAGGATGCGGGAAGAACTGTGGATCACATCGGACTGTGTACTCCGCAGTTTTTGAGGACCAGTCACAGACAATTTAGAGTGAAAAGCAAATTTTATTTTCACTCGTATACAAATCATTCTAACTTGGATTGTTTCCCTGGCTTCGAGACTCTCCCGAAGGTCACTGCAACGAAGACACAACAAACTCCCTTCTAGTCTCTCATGGACACACACCTGTTGTTGTTGACTTTGGACTAGCGACTGCATAATACATCAAAGCCGCGGAACAGACACACTGCGGGCTTACATACATATACACACACACACACACAAAAAAAATATATATATATACGCCACGCATACACCCCCCCTCCCTCCAACCTAACGCCCTCGACGCAAATCCCGTAGGGGTGATGAATGGATGGTCAGCGCCTGAAGAGCTGCGGCCTACCACCATGACTTTGAACTACCTTCCCTCTGTTGCAAGATATCTTGGTATGTATGTTGTAATATGTATATGTGCTTTGCTATGGGGGTTTTTTCCCACTCCAGACTGGGCCCCCTTAGGAGCCCAGCCTAGATTGTGTTTTTTTACTCATCCTTCCCCGTCGTTTTCCTTTTTCCCATCTTTTACGGGGCGCCTTATGGCGACCCATCAGCGTTCTTGTTCTGTAACCCTGTACACTGTTTGTTTGTCTAATCTCAAACAGGTTTGTGCTGAAAACAAAGTTTCGTTGTACTTGTGCAATGACAATAAAGACCTATCCTATCCTAAATTAATAATAGAATGTGCAAACGGTCAAAATACAGGCTGATCGCCTTAAGTTATCGGAGGGCATTTCTAACACCAAACTGGCGAGTGTCATTCAAACACGCGGTAACACCCAGCAGGCTTGAATGACACTTCATTAATGCCGCTTTCTTTCACGGATAACAGTCTGCTCAAAATATTGCAGCATATCTACAACAGCAGGCCTGAAAAACGTAGAGTACGCATGCGTTAATCTTTAAGGTTTCTCTCCGTGTACATAGAAGTCAGGGCGGAAGATGAGCAGATTATTTTTAACATTAATGGCAGACATGCCTTCGTGTGGACTAGTTAGCTATAGCTAGCTTAGCCGCCGAGCTAGCGTTGTCAATAAACAACCCATTGGCTGTTTTTTTCTCTCTCCGCCAACAAAACGTACCACCCAGTTAGCCAAGGAATATTTCACTGATTCGTTTGTTGAGCCTTTCGGTGGTTACTCAAATTATTTTGCCCTTAAATGTTGAGGTTTTATGCGGACTGAGAGCACAAGACTAGCTCGCCGACTAACAGAGGCGTGCCTAACTTTCGCCCCCTAATGTGGTAGTCAAATACGCAAGTAAATAACGTTAAATTGGATTGAACGTGAGTTTAAACAGTAACCTTTATATTCACACTTTTACGTTCGTTACTCCATTAACCATTTCTTTGAAATAAGCAACAATTCTTACCTCTATCCTATGCCAGGGCCGGGTGCCGATGACACGGATGACGCATGGAATACGTGACGTCACGTCGCGCAGTGAAATGTGGGAATTGGAGTATTATAACAATTCCTTGTTGCTAATACCAGTGCCATCCATTTCTACCGCTTATTCCCTTTGGGGTCGCGGGGGGCACTGGTGCCTATCTCAGCTACAATCGGGCGGAAGGGGGCGTACACCCTGGACAAGTCGCCACCTCATCGCAGGGCCAACACAGATAGACAGACAACATTCACACTCACATTCACACACTAGGGCCAATTTAGTGTTGCCAATCAGCCTATCCCCAGGTGCATGTCTTTCGAAGTGGGAGGAAGCCGGAGTACCCGGAGGGAACCCACGCATTCACGGGGAGGACATGCAAACTCCACACAGAAAGATCCCGAGCCCGGGATTGAACCATGACTACTCAGGACCTTCGTATTGTGAGGCAGACGCACTAACCCCTCCCCCACCGTGAATTCTCATTTTGTAAAAAATCCTGTATTATTCTATTCTGCGATGAGGTGGCGACTAGTCCAGGGTTTACCCCGCCTAGCGCCCGAATGCAGCTGAGATAGGCACCACTCCAGCGACTCCAAATAGGGAAAGCGGTATAAAGGGATGGATAGATTCTATATCATTGATATTCACCTTTATCAAAATGTTCTCAGGTCCTCCTTTAATATGAAAATGTAAATATTAGTGCATATTTACCATATATACTGACTCTACTTCGTGGACAGCTCTGAAACAGATACCGAATTTCCTTGAATTGCCGCAGGGCATATAGTATGCGCCTGCCTTGAATTACTGCCGGGTCAAACTCGCTTCCCAAAATAATTAGCGCATGCTTAGTATTACCGCCTGGTCAAACTCGTGACGTCACAAGTGACACTTCCCCTGTCATCATTTTCAAAATGGAGGAGGCTGATTTCAATACCGGTAATTTGAAATCGCATAAAGGGAAGAAGATTAAGAGCTATTCAGTAGGACTTCAGGTCCAAACTTACATCACATTCCAATTTTTACTGCATACTTTTGGTAAGTGCCGGAGTGAGAAGAGGTTTTAAAATCATTAGCGCATGCTTACTTTTACCGCATGCCTTTGGTAAGCGCAGGAGTGAGAAGAGGTTTCAAATTAATTAGCGCTCCGGCAGCAATTCAAGGAAATACGGTAATTGAAATGGAAATATTAGAGAGAAAAAATGTACATATGTTATGAATTATACCCGGAATATTTCTGCACTACAATTGTTAATAATTATCAAAATATAGGTTGATATTTTAAGTGGGTACAGTCTGCCATCTCATCCCGAAATATAAAATAATGGGTATGTACACATGCATAACTATTATGTAGAATAGTTTTTGTTTGTTTCCTCTTTCTCCCCAGAAATTATTTTTCAAATTATATTTTCATTGCAGTGTTTTTTTGTTTTTTTTGTGGATGAAAAAAGCAATGTGCACTTTTGGATCATTCTTTGCAATAAAGTAATAAAAACTAAATAATGCATCTGGGGGTTGTTTTTTTTATATAAAAAGCAAAAAGGTGAAGAATGAAAGACCAAATCTAGTAAAAACAGTGTTGCTTCTATAAATCATACAGATGGAGTGTAACTAATGAATGTATAGTTGTGGTTTACAGTAGGTTTAGCAAAGAACAATTTTGTTAAATTTACATTGCCAATTTTACAGCGTAATGTTGATTATACAGTATAATTAATTATTAATAATAATAAATAACAATAGATGGATGGATAGTACTTTTTTGATTCCTTCAGGAGGGTTCCTTCAGGAAAATTAAAACACAAGAATGTGTAAAAAAAAAAAAAATGCCTTTTAATTCATACCAAAGGGGAACTGCCCTTTTTGGAATTTTTGTCTATTATTCACAATCCTTACGTGAGAGAAGAACACATATGTCTTTCTTTCCTTTATGCATTCTAACCCGTAAATTAACAATGTAGTCGATGGGAGTTGCTCTCACCTGCCCTGTAAAGCACTCTAAAACATCCAAACACCTCCATCAAGTTTTCATATACATGCCGCAAATACAGTATATGTGTTATGTAGTAAAAGGCCCATTATTAAAAACATGTAATATTTACATATTTTTTCTCTTTTTAAGCATACAACAGTGCATTAATTTTACAGATGCATCAGAACATTCCCTTTTCCCTTCAACAACAACAACAACACTACTTACAGGAAACTTCATGAGAGATGAACATAATAAAATTATGTAAACAAAGTAAATCGTCATTCAAGACAGCTTTGAAGATACACCTATTGCAGCTGCCCACACGACGTGAAATTTTAATACTGGTTTTAACTAACTTTTTTATCTCATGTTGTATTTTTCCATTGTATAATGTTTGGTAATGCATGTATTCTTTGTATTTTAATTTTGTATGCTCTTATATGGACCCCAGGAAGACTAGCAGTCGCCTTGGCGTTAGCTAATGGGGATCCATTCAATAAACAATAAACAACAAACAATAAAATAATCACTGACTGTACAATGTCAAAGAGAATGAGTTTTATAACCAAGTGCTAAACAGATGCAACACAGCCTTGCTATGAGTGCTTAACATACAAACTAACCATAATTAACCACAATAAAATAAACACTTACTGTACAATCTCCACTGTCGCTGGGAGGTCGACCGACGGGAGGCTCACATATTTCCATAGTAGTCCCAAACTCGCGGCCGGCGGGCCAAATGCGACCTCGACAGGATATTTTGCTGCCCCATCTTAATATGAAAGTCTAATGTTGGTGCGGCCTGCGAGTTTTGTATGAATGGCACTTTACAGCGTTGTGATAAACAGATTTTGAGAACTGACGTTGCCGAGAATCGAACCCATGTGGAATAAAAGTGGATGCTTGAACCATTGTGCTAACAAAGTTCTGATGAGGTCACTGACGAGATGATTATTTAATATTCACTGCAAGGATATTACGTTTGTTGTTTGGATTCAGTTTGTCATCCTTCTTTGATTTTAGTGGCATTTAAAAAAATATATTTGTATTCTCCATCAATATTCCAAACTGACCACAATTTGCAAAAGTCCACATTTTCAATGATGCTTGGGCGGTTTATGAGTTGTGGAATCTCCCGACATATCTGAACCAACAGTCACGTGGTACAAGCGGGCAGCGAGGCTGAACCACGTCCCAAAGTGATCACGTGGTACAACTTGACGAGGCTCCACACGTCATCATTTCCGGCTCCTCCCCTAAATGAAGCAAGCCTCGATACGCACATCACGGACACACACCCTCCATTACTCGACACACGCCTTGAAGCCTTCGCACATTTGGTCCCATCACTAGCCCAAGCCTCATTGTGGACTTAATGTTATGGTTTGAACTTTTGCCCCATCTCCTTTTTGTTTGGTCACTATTTTCAAGGTGTGCATTTTTGCCTAATCACCTATTGTTTGGATTATCATTAATAAAGTATTGCACTTTTTGCTCAACCTTGCCCTATGTCTCTGCATCCGGGAATGTACTTTTGACTGAGTCGTGACAGTTATACATCAGCCAGAAACTGAACCCCGCATGTCAAGATTGCACTCCACCAGCAGGCTCAACATCTTTGCCAACAGGAAGAACAATTTGGCACTCTTGCGGTCTGCGTCGACGCCTTGGCAGAACGCCAAGACACTCACCTTAATTACCTTAAGACCCATTTTGAGAAGTGTACTCACCACGCTGCAAGCCATGACTTCCTCCTCAGCCGCTGCGTCCACCCAGCAAAGTGCTCCTATTCCCGTTGATGTCCCGTCTTCTGTCGTCACGTCTTCAGCCCCCTATCCACCCGTTTCGAAGCTAGAGCGCTTTTCCGGTGAATTGGGTGACTTACGGTCCTTCATCACCCAATGTGAGATTTGTATTGAATTTTTACCTGCTGTCTTTTGCTCTGAAAAAGCCTGTGTGGCTTTCGTCCTGTGGCACATGATCCGGACAAGTGGCTGCCTGGGGTACAGTAGTTTGCCCTATGCCTCTCGTAGGCCACCTTCACCAAATCAATGGAGAACATTTTTAAAAGTAAATTACCAGGACTAGAAGCAGCACGATTTCTGCTTTAATTGCAACAAGGGTAGCGTAACATCACCAATTAAGCCATCAAATTTTGCAAGCTTGCTGCACAGAGTGAGCTACTACTGCGCTGGTGAACGTCTTTTCCCTTGGCCTTGCTGATCGGATCCGTAAGCAAATAATTCTGCTAAGGATCCTCGATAACATTGATGAAGTTCAACTCATCGCACTGGGAGTGGCGATTGAGAATCAGCTTCCCCCCGGGTACCAGTGGGAGTGGTCCCAGGGATCGTCTTACTGCCGTCTAGCCAATAGAGTGTCAATTCCATGCCGATCTCATCAGAGGTGGAACCCCTGCAGCAAGGAGGGAATCGGCTGAGAAAAGCCGGCGTCTCCCTTTGAAGTTGTGCTTGTACTGTGGGGATGCTGGCCATCTCATCACACGCTGTCCTCTTTGCCCACCGTCATGTTACCATTTCACTCGGCTTACAGGTATCAACCGTCTGCCTTTCCATCTAGAGAATGTTGCACCACGGTACTATTATTGTGACACACACGCAAACAGGAAGTGGATGACGTGTTGAAGTTATGCCAGACGGCACTTAGGAATACGTTGATAACATGTTTTGTTATTGTATTTCACTGCTATAATTTATTAAAGCAACGTGAACAAATGGAAGATCGTTCTTATTTATAACAAAACATGGACTTTATCAAACGGAGTTTGCCGACATCGGAATGCAAACAACACATGAGCGAGCGGCGAATGCATTCACGCCATTGACCGAAGAGTGAGTCATCAAAACAAAGAAGGTGAAACGCAAACCAGTAAAACCAACAATGGAGGTACGTTGCCCTATCGCAAACTGTGAATACACGGCTCGGCACGAAGAGGCGGCAGTGGTGGCGGCGATGCTGAACATCCATGCGACCACACACACTGCACCCCCCAGGGAGCCACACATGAATGCTAAGGTAGAGAAGCTCAAGCGACCCTCCATCGCGTTGGCGGGAACGGCCGAGACGTGGTCATATTTCTTAACCCGCTGGGACGAATACAAAAGAGGAACCAAATTAACCGGTTCTGACGTAGTCACGCAGCTACTCGAGTGCTGCGAGGAGGAGCTAAGAAAAGACCTCACTCGCGCAGCTGGCAAAAGCCTCGTGGATAGTGATGAAAAGGATGTTCTTTTGGCTATGAAAGCACTCGCCGTCCGTGCAGAAAACATCATGGTAGCCAGGGTGGCCCTATCCAACATGCGGCAGGGACACGAGGAGCCCATCAGGTCATTCCACGCTCGTTTAAAGGGGCAGGCTGGCACATGCAAATACTAACTGAAATGCACAAAAGAGGACTGTGGCCAAATGAACGATTTCACAGAGGAAATACTGCGTGATGTGATCGCTCGGGGCATAGCAGACCAAGAGATACAGCTGGATTTATTGGGCGAGAAAAATCAAAATGTGCCATTAAAAGACATGGTGGAGTACATTGAAGCTAAAGAATCAGGGAAGCGCTCAGCCTCACGCCTGCTTGACACCCAAAATACAGACTCAATCAGCAGTTCATATCGGCGAGGGAAACAGCAAGACGTCCGCAGCAAAGGGGGCCAATGGGCAGAAAAAAATAAAACGAAACCTGAGGAGCCCTGTGTCTATTGTGGTGGAACAGGTCATGGCAAGACACTGCAGTGGCGCGTCCGGCGCGCTGAATGCCCTGCATATGGCAAGACGTGCAAGAAATGCAATCGGCAAAATCACCTCGACAGAGTCTGTCTGGGCGGCCGCCCATCCAGACCCCCACCAGAAGAGGCTGATGGGGCGCACGAGGAACAACAGACAGCAGCGCACGTAGAACTGTGCACACTAACAATGGACAGCGCCAACGACAAGATCTGCACACTGCCCTTGGCCCACCACCTTTATGATGATATGTGCGACAAGTGGACGAAACGCCCATCCAACCCACAGCCATACATCCGCCTCACCCTCGCCATCGAGCGTGAAGATTACAAAGCGCTGGGACTCGACCTTCGAAAGCACACCCGTGCTGTAACCCTACCCGCCATGGCTGACACAGGGTGCCAGAGCTGTCTGATTGGCGTCAAGGTCGCCCAGCAACTAGGTCTGAGCACAGACGACCTCATCCCTGTATCAACGACCATGAGAGCCGCGAACAATGAAGGTATACGCATCCTTGGGGCCGCCATCATCAGATTCGCCGGCAGCAGCAGCGACGCCCGGAGGCTGGAAACGCGCCAGATCGCATATGTGACCGACACCTCAGACCGCATATTTCTGTCTCGCACAGCCTGCGTGGATCTCGGCATGATATCTGACAAGTTCCCAACTCTGGGTGAGGTCAACCTGGCGACATCGGAGCCATGTAACTGCCCCCGACGCGCAGAGCCTCCAGTCACACCTACTACGCTCCCCATGCCAGCTACAAAGGCCAACAGGGAGGCGCTACGGGCGCACCTCCTGAAGCTGTATGCTCAGAGTACGTTTAACACATGCCCTCACCAGCCCCTGCCCAGGATGTCTGGCCCACCACTTTGCCTCATGCTCGATAACGAGGCAACGCCAGTGGCCCACCACACACCCATCCCAGTAGCCATACACTGGCAGAGCGAGGTGAAGGCTGGCCTCGACCAAGACGTTCGTCTCGGCGTACTGGAGGAGGTGCCGGTTGGCACACCGGTAACATGGTGTCACCGCATGGTAATATGTGCAAAAAAGAACGGCAAGCCACGGCGCACAGTTGACTTCCAAGCCCTGAACAAACATGCTGTTCGTGAAACTCACCACACACAGTCCCCCTCCCACCAGGCGAGGCAGGTGCCCAGTGGCATGTACAAAACTGTATTCGACGCCTGGAATGGCTACCACAGCGTCCCACTACACGAGGATGATCGCCACAACACAACGTTCATCACCCCATGGGGGAGGTACCGATACCTCTCAGCCCGGCAGGGATACATAGCGTCAGGGACGGCTACTCACGGCGATATGACGAGGTAGTCACGGACATTGGTAACAAGACCAAGTGTGTGGACGACACGTTACTGTGGGCTGACGACATTGAAAAAGCCTACTTCCAGGCCGTGCGATGGCTCGACATCTGCGGCAGGAATGGCATCATCCTCAACCCTGAGAAGTTCGTCTTCGCCTCTCCCACAGTGGACTTTGCTGGCTTCACCATCACCATGACCGACGTACGGCCATGCAGTCGTTACCTGGACGCAATCAGAGACTTTCCCCAGCCACGAAACCTCACCGACGTCAGGTCATGGTTCGGCCTTGTCAACCAGGTGGCTTATGCCTTCAGTATGGCCGAGCGCATGCAACCGTTCCGGAAGCTCCTGCAGCATGGCGTGCGCTTTGAGTGGTCCCCGGAGCTGGAGGAGGTCTTCCGCGAGTCCAAGGCGACGATCGTCCAGGAGATCGAGCGAGGCGTCCGCATCTTTGACAAATCCAAGCCCACATGCCTCGCGACGGACTGGTCAAAGGAAGGGGTCGGCTTCTGGTTATTCCAAAAGCATTGTTTATGCCTCCCAGTCAAACCCTTCTGTTGCACTAATGGCTGGAAGGTGACCCTAGTTGGCAGCCGATTTACCCACGCAGCTGAGTCCAGATACGCTCCCCTAGAAGGCGAGGCACTGGCAGTCGCCGACGCCTTGGATAAATCACGATACTTCGTGTTGGGCTGCAAAGACCTCATCATAGCAGTGGACCACAAGCCCCTCCTCAAACTCCTTGGCGACAGGGCGCTGGACGACATACCCAACCCCCGCCTCAGGATCCTCAAGGAAAAGACCCTGCGTTACCGCTTCCGCATGATACACATACCAGGCATGAAGAACAGAGCCTCTAACGCGATGTCACTCAGACCAGTTGGCACTCGGAACCCATCACCCATGGTCTTGCCGGACGACAGTGTCGCCATGATGGGCCACCTTCCACCCAGCACACACACCGACATCCTGTCCCTCATACGACAGACAGGGACTGCAGACAATGGCGATGAGGATGACAACGGTGATGACGAGAGTGGCGACCTGACCTGGTGCGCTGCAGGACTCGAGTCACTACGGTCCGTGACATGGGACCGCGTCAGAGAGGCTACCAGCAGCGATGACGACATGCGCGCGCTGGAGGAGATAGCGATGGACGGCTTCCCGGAGTCCAGGACAGAGATGCCCACAGCGATCCGTGGCTTCTACCAGTACCGCGAGGACATCACGTCGATGGACGGAGTAGTGCTGTACGGGGACAGAGTAGTGATACCACCCTCCCTCCGCGACGAAGTACTCGACGCCCTACACGCCGCTCACCAGGGCGTCTCCATGATGACTGCCCGTGCGGAATCGTCTGTGTTCTGGCCAGGTATGACGGCCGACATCCTCACAACCCGGGCTAACTGTGAACACTGCAACCGTATGGCACCTTCTCAGCCTGCGGCGCCACCAATTCCCCCCATTTTACCTGTGTACCCCTTCCAAGCTATATGCGCAGACTTCTTCGTCCATAGGGGTGTACACTACCTAGTAATCGTGGACCGTTACTCCAACTGGCCACTCATATCCAGGTCGACTGGCGGCGCAGCAGACCTCATATGCCACCTGCGACGAAACCCCCTGTATCATCACGGCCCACCCTGCCACCTGCCCGGCCTCCCATGGACCCTTCCCAACTCACTGAGAGGTCCACCGCGCCTGCGACCCCAGATCGCAGTACCCTCGCCAGGCCGTCGCCTGCTCCTGCGGCCCCATCGACTGCCCCTCCCCAGTCGCCCGCTACACCATCAGCCGTGGGCCTGCGCCGATCCACCAGGAAGCCCGGCGCGCCTGCCTGGCATAAAGACTATGAGATGGGGTAACATTTAAGGCGTTTATGGGTGGTGAATGTTAGTTCTATGTTCCTCATCACCATTTGTTATGTTCTCATTAATGATTATCACATAATTTGTGCTTATTATTACTTTTCAGCCTTGGTTTACATATGTTAAAGGCTCAGGGGGAGATAGAGAATGTTGCACCACGGTACTATTATTGTGACACACACGCAAACAGGAAGTGGATGACGTGTTGAAGTTATGCCAGACGGCACTTAGGAATACGTTGATAACATGTTTTGTTATTGTATTTCACTGCTATAATTTATTAAAGCAACGTGAACAAATGGAAGATCGTTCTTATTTACCATCACTGGAATCTGAAGTTGCAGATTTCTCCGTGGCTGTCCTTGCAAGCCAAGCTTGATGTAATAATTGAGCTGCTCTGTTTTGCATCTTCAAACACAACCTGTGCCTTGGCAACCGCCCTCGTAGCGGAGCGCTTCAATACAAGCCTGGCCAAAAGGTGTGGTTATCTTCTCGCAATCTACCTCATCATGTGGACCCTAAAAGGCTTCAACCATGATTCATAGGTCCTTATCCTATTGGGAGAGTCATCCATCCCTCTTCCGTTTGACTACGTCTTCCAGACTCCTTCAAGATGCATCCTGTTTTCTACAAGTCCCTCCTTAAACCCATTGTCTCCAGTCCCATGGGCATTCCGGAAGTGCCGGTAGTGGCTTATTGATGTTCATTCTGCATTTACCAGTAAGGCCATTTTAGATGTAAAAACAAGGAGCACTGGTTTTCATTAGTTGGTTGTCTGGGAAGGGTATGGCCCGGAAGACCTTTCCTGGGTTTCAAAATCTCTTTTTCTCGACCCCACTTTATTATCCACCTTTTATGACCGGTTACTTGAGAAGCCAGGTAAGCCACCAGGTGGCGTCCATTAAAGGGGGTGGCGGGTATTGTTATGTTTCTGTCGTTTGCCTGCTTTCCCTATTACTCTGTCCCCGCTGTTTTTTGTTTTGCCTCCTCTGAGGTTCCTTCCTCATCGGGGGAAGGCTCTGGATGCTGTGGGGCTGTCTGGGTGGACAAGACTTTACAACATTGCGTGGGCATCGGGAGCACTAACTCTAGATTGGCAGAATGGGGTTGGTGGTTCCTCTCTATAAGAAGGGGAACTATAGGGTGTATATATATATATATATATATAAATATATATATATATATATATATATATATATGTATGTATACATATATATATATATATATATATATGTATATATACATATATATATATATATATATATATATATATATATATATATATATATATATGTATATATACATATATATATATATATATATATATATATATATATATATATATATATATATATATATATATCTATATATATATATATATATATATATATATATATAGGGCTTCACGGTGGAAGAGGGGTTAGTGCGTCTGCCTCACAATACAAAGGTCCTGAGTAGTCAGGGTTCAATCCCAGACTCGGGATCTTTCTATGTGGAGTTTGCGTGTCCTCCCCGTGAATGCGTGGGTTCCCTCCGGGTACTCCGGCTTCCTCCCACTTCCGACTTGTCCAGGGTGTACGCCGCCTTCTGCCCGATTGTAGCTGAGATAGGCACCAGCGCGCCCCGCGACCCCAAAGGGAATAAGCGGTAGAAAATTGATGGATGGATATATATATATATATATGTATATGTATATGTGTGTGTGTATTTATGTATAGTTGTATGTCTATATATGTATGTTTATTTGTATATATATATATGTATGTATATATGTGTGTGTGTATATTTATATAACTTTATAGACATATTTTGTTGGTGAAATATGTAATGAATATGTAAAAATAAAAAAGTTGAATGAAACATGCAGTAACAACAAATATAATGTTATTTTTTTAGTAATCTAGGCTTACTTTATCACACTTAATTTTTACCAACACATCAACTATATAGACTGAAAAGTGGAATGTATTCGTATACAAAAGTGTATAAAACAATTTAGGGCACTTCATTGGGGAAAAACTACATTTTCTAGGCACATTACTTGGTGAAGGACCCCTCAATAGGGCGGTAGCAAAGAAGTTGTAGTCTTTCACGGACACGTTCGCATGAAGGTAAACGGCGGTAAGAACTACAACACCCAAACAACCCTGCTGCGGCAAACAGTGACGAGACCCTGCTGCTTATCCGGGGATGTCACACTGCTGCTATTTTTCTCCTTCCCAGTCCCTCTCGCTTTCAGCGCACACTTCTTTTGGCCGTGAATCGGAGATTAAAGACACCCAAAAAAACGGAGCGGAAAAATGGCAGAGCTTGCTGCAGGGAGCCTGTCGTTGGGGGATCCTGCTTTTAACTACCAGGAACACGAGCTGAACGAGCGACTCAAGCGGCTTTACCCGGCCGTGAACGAGGAAGAGACCCCTTTACCTCGGTCCTGGAGCCCCAAGGATAAATACAGCTACATCGGGCTCTCACAGAACAACCTGAGGGTCCATTACAAAGGTTAGAGTCCCGGCCCAGGATGAAGTGTATGGGGTAGTAACGTTAGATTATCAAAACTCATATTAGTCACAACGGTTGCCATTCTAAAGTCTGCAATTGTGACAATCGCTAGTCTATCTGCTCTTAACCTTGCTTTGCTCGCAAATGAGCAGAAATGGAGAACTACGGCGATTATTAACACTGACAATGGCCCCCTTTTAAACGCGGATTCTCTTAACGTGGTGTTTTAGCTACACGGCAGTATGTTAGACAAACTGTAGTTTATGAAAGCAATAGTGATGCACATCTGCTACTATTTGGCAGCTTAGCTACAAGCTACAACTTATGCAAGCACGCTAGTTAGCTTGCCAGCTAACCACCGTTGACCAATCTTGTTTATTTGACGGCAGACTAAGTAACATCGCATCGGGGGTTGAATGTTAAGAAAAACAGGCCACACGATGGATACTAACCATACAGTACGTGTTAACCTTTAACACGACAATGTGGAGTTGAAGGCTCCAAATGGTTGTTGTTTTTGTCACGAACAAGCACAACATTATTATTTATTCACAGGGTTGTTAGTTATTCGGTAAAATAGACTCGTTTTGCAGCGAGCCTAACAACAGAATGATCCATCCTAACAGGCATCCAGCTCGGTTTCAACAGCTGCTGCCAAGGTGGAGGCCTCTGCGCAGGCATGAGGCCAAATGCACCGATCTTCCTGACAATCTGGTCGTCTTTTCCGTTAATCCCGCACACGGATGGGTAAAAAAAATATTTGCTTACGTAAAGATCACCACGATATATCGTTTCTGTCAAACCTTGATTTTCTGTTTCTTTTCAATATGTCACGAGAGAGGACGTAGCATTGTGTTGTCATCACTTCAACACCATAGCAGTTTTGACTATTTAAGGCACATTCATATTAAATGTCCATTTGGGAATAGCAGCCTTTCAGTTGTTCAGATACAGTATGTCATGCAGAGAGATAGAACATGAACTATACAATATATATATATATATATATATATATATATATATATATATATATATATATATATATATATATATATATATATATATATATATATATATATATATATATATATATATATATATATATATATATATATGGGCTTCACGGTGGCAGAGGGGCAAGTGCGTCTGCCTCACAATACGAAGGTCCTGAGTAGTCTGGGGTTCAATTCCAGGCTCGGGATCTTTCTGTGTGGAGTTTGCATGTTCTCCCTGTGAATGCGTGGGTTCCCTCCGGGTACTCCGGCTTCCTCCCTCTTCCAAAGACATGCACCTGGGGATAGGTAGATTGGCAACACTAAAGTGGCTTTAGTGTGTAAATGTGAGTGTGAATGTTGTCTGTCTATCTGTGTTGGCCCTGCGATGAAATGGCGACTTGTCCAGGGTGTACACCGCCTTTCACCCGATTGTAGCTGAGATAGGCTGTCTTCATTTTCAAAATGGCAGAGGAGTTTTTTTTGCTTTTACTGTGTAAACCAGAGGTCTTGTTCCACAGCCATACAGATCACACTGATGGTTGTGATATAAAACTTTAACACTCTTACTAATATGTGCCACACTCTGTGAACCCACACCAAACACATTTCGTGAGAACATCGGCTCTGTAACACATTATAAACGCAACATAAGAATTACCCACAATGCCATGCATCCATGACTCTTGGTATTATTATACACCCCGCTAGCACCAAACCCCACACCCCTCTCCGTGCGTCGGTTGAGGTGGGCGGGGTTGAGGGCGCGTGTATGATATAGCCAAGAGTCATGGATGGATGGCATTGTGGGTAATTCTTATGTTGCGTTTATAATGTGTTACAGAGCCGATGATCTCCAGAAATGTGTTTGGTGTGGGTTCACAGAGTGTAGCCCATATTAGTAAGAGTGTTAAAAATGTTTATATCCCAACCATCAGTGTAAAAGGTATG
This sequence comes from Nerophis ophidion, assembly GCF_033978795.1. Classification (NCBI taxonomy): domain Eukaryota; kingdom Metazoa; phylum Chordata; class Actinopteri; order Syngnathiformes; family Syngnathidae; genus Nerophis; species Nerophis ophidion. Next base: position 35,792,854 of record NC_084622.1, read on the forward strand.
ACTGTTGACCAAGTATGCCTTGCAATCTCATATGAGAAGCAGCAAAATGCATGCGTCCGGCCGACACGCAGATAACGTTGTGTAATGGCGGTCGCGATGACATGTTGTAGAGCAGTGGTCCCCAACCACCGGGCCGTGGCCGCAGAATAATTTTTTATTAATTCTTTTTTTCATCACACTCAATTTTTTACTGTATGCCATTGGTAAGCGCAGGAGTGAGAAGAGGTTTTTAATTAATTAGCACCCCAGCAGCTATTCAAGGAAATACGGTATACACACACACACATATATATATCTCCATTCATCCATTTTCTACAGCTTGTCTCTTTTGGGGTTGCAGGGGGTCGCTTGAGCCTATCTCAGCTGCATTTGGGCGGTAGGCGGTGTACACCCAGGACAAGTCCCCACCACATCGCAGGGCCAATATATATATAGATATCTGTGTCTGTGTATATATATATATATATATATATATATATATATATTTATGTATATATGTATGTATGTATTTATATATGTGTGTATGTATGTATATATGTATGTATGTATATATATATATATGTGTGTGTGTATATATATATATATATATATATATATATATATATATATATACAGTGGGGCAAAAAAGTATTTAGTCAGCCACCGATTGTGCAAGTTCTCCCCCCTAAAATGGTGACAGAGGTCTTTAATTTTCATCATAAGTACACTGAAACTGTGAGAGACAGAATGTGAAAAAAAAGCCAGGAATTCATATTGTAGGAATTTTACAGAATTTATTTGTAAATAATGGTGGAAAATAAGTATTTGGTCAACCATTCAAAGCTCTCACTGATTGAAGGAGGTTTTGGCTCAAAATCTCACGATTCATGGCCCCATTCATTGTTTCCTTAACACGGATCAATCGTCCTGTCCCCCTAGCAGAAAAACAGCCCCAAAGCATGATGTTTCCACCCCCATGCTTCACAGTAGGTATGGTGTTCTTGGGATGCAACTCTGTATTCTTTTTCCTCCAAACACGACGAGTTGAGTTTGTACTAAAAAGTCATGTTTTGGTTTCATCTGACCACATGACATTCTCCCATGTGCTCTCTGGCAAACTTCAGACGGGCCTGGACATGCACTGGCCTAAGCAGGGGGAGACGTCTGGCACTGCAGGATTTGATTCCCTGTCTGCGTAGTGTGTTACTGATGGTAACCTTTGTTACTTTGGTCCCAGCTCTCTGCAGGTCATTCACCAGGTTCCTCCATGTGGTTCTGGGATTTTTGCTCACCGTTCTCATGATCATTTTGACCCCACGGGATGAGATTTTGTGTTGAGCCCCAGATCAAGGAGATTATCAGTGGTCTTGTATGTCTTCCATTTTCTGATATATGCTCCCACAGTTAATTTTTTCACACCATACTGCTTGCCTATTGTAGATTCACTCTTCCCAGTCTGGTGCAGGTCTACAATTATTTTCCTGGTGTCCTTTGACAGCTCTTTGGTCTTGGCCATAGTGGAGTTTGGAGTCTGACTGTTTGAGGCTGTGGACATGTGTGTTTTATACATATAACAAGTCAAACAAGTGCCATTAATACAGGTAACGAGTGGAGGACAGAAGAGCTTCTTAAAAAAGAAGTTACAGGTCTGTGAGAGCCAGAGATTTTCCTTGTTTGAAGTGACTAAATACTTATTTTCCACCATAATTTACAAATGAATTCTTTAAAATTCCTACAATGTGAATTCCTGGATTTTTTTTTTTTTCTCATTCTGTCTCTCACAGTTGAAGTGTACCTATGATGAAAATTACAGACCTCTGTCATCATTTTAAATGGGAGAACTTGCCTTGCACAATCGGTGGCTGACTAAATACTTTTTAGCCCCACTGTATATATATTAGGGGTGTAACGGTACGTGTATTTGTATTGAACCGTTTCGGTACGGGGCTTTCGGTTCGGTACGAGGGTGTATCGAACGAGTTTGTAATCTAAAGTCTTAACAAGCTGCTCTGCTTTCTGCCTCTGTCTGAGCAGTGAGCACCCAGCATTGTCCCGCCCACACAACCATCTGATTGGTTACACACAAAGCCAATCTGCAGTGCGTATTCAGAGCGATGTAACAGCCAATCAGCAGTGCGTATTCAGAAAGCATGGAGTGAGTGCTCCAGCCGAGATGAGCAGATATGTGTTTTGCAAGTGAGCAGCTGACATCGTACACTCTCCAAATTATGAAAAACGCTTCCCAGTCACAACTATTACAAACATCACTATGAGCCCGTTGACCTTCTAGAAACTTAAACTGCTGCTCAGCTCTCTCATAGTTCTGGGTTGAGGTAAAGGCTAATTAGCTTTTAGCGTTACGTTAGCTCATTTTGCTGTGTGTGTGTGTGTGTGTGTGTGTGTGTGTGTGTGTGTGTGTGTGTGTGTGTGCGTGTGCGCGCGTGCGTGCGCGTGCGTGAGTGTGTGTGTATAATAGTCAACTACAGGCTTCCCAAATGCTGTAATAAATTAAGCATGATGAGTTGACTTGAAACTGTTTAATGTTGCACTTTTTATATGTAGAAGAAAGGTTTTGTCATTTTATTTAATCAAAGCAACAATTTGAGGCAGTTTAATGTGGATTAACGTGGGTAGAATTATTATAGTGTTCCCAATGTTAAAAGGATAAAGCCATTGTTTACAAATTTGGTAAATAAATAACCCAAAAATTTATATTTTGTTGTTTTCTTATTGTACCGAAAGTGAACGGAACCGTGACCTCTAAACCGAGCTACGTACCGAACCGAGATTTTTGTGTACCGTTACACCCCTAATATATATATATGGGCTTCACGGTGGCAGAGGGGTTAGTGCGTCTGCCTCACAATACGAAGGTCCTGCAGTCCTGGGTTCAAATCCAGGCTCGGGATCTTTCTGTGTGGAGTTTGCATGTTCTCCCCGTGAATGCGTGGGTTCCCTCCAGGTACTCCGGCTTCCTCCCACTTCCAAAGATATGCACCTGGGGATAGGTTGATTGGCAACACTAAATTGGCCCTAGTGTGTGAATGTGAGCGTGAATGTTGTCTGTCTATCTGTGTTGGCCCTGCGATGAGGTGGCGACTTGTCCAGGGTGTACCCCGCCTTCCGCCCGATTGTAGCTGAGATAGGCGCCAGCGCCCCCCGTGACCCCAAAAGGGAATAAGCGGTAGAAAATGGATGGATGGATGGATATATATATATATATATATGTATACCCCGCCTTCCGCCCGATTGTAGCTGAGATAGGCACCAGCGCGCCCCCCCCCCTCCCCCCAACCCCAGAGGGAACAAGCGGTAGAAATGGATGGATATATTTGTGTATAAACATGGTAAATGGGTTATACATGTATAGAGCTTTTCTACGTTCAAGGTTACTCAAAAGTGCTTTGACACTATTTCCACATTCACACACTGATGGCGGGGGGCTGCCATGCAAGGCCCTAACCACGACCCATCAGAAGCAAGGGTGAAGTGTCTTGCTCAAGGACAAAACAAACATGATGAGGTTGGTAGAAGGTGGGGATTGAACCAGGAACCCTCATATATATATACATATATATATATATATATATATATATATATATATATATATATATATATATATATATATATATATATATATATATATATATATATATATATATATATTAGGGGTGTGGGAAAAAATCGATTTGAATACGAATCGTGATTCTCACGTTGTGCGATTCAGAATCGATTTTTATTTTAAAAAAAATATATTTTCTATTAGATATTTTTTTTTTTTTTTTGTATCACTCCAACAAACCAATACATAGCAATACCATAACAATGCAATCCCATTCCAAAACCAAACCTGACCCAGTAACACTCAGAACTGCAACAAACAGAGCAATTTAGGAGACACAAACACGACACAGAACAAATCAAAAGAAGTGAAACAAAAATGAATATTATTAACAACAGTATCAGTATTAGTTATAATTTCAGCATAGCAGTGATTAAAAGTCCCTCATTGACATTATCATTAGACATTTATAAAAAAAAAAAAAAAAAGAACAATAGTTTCACAGTGGCTTACACTTGCATCACATCTCATAAGCTTGACAACACACTGTGTCCAATGTTTTCACCAAATAAAATAAGTCATATTTTTGGTTTGTTTAATAGTGAAAACAAATCTACATTATTGCAATCAGTTGATAAAACATTGTCCTTTACAATTATAAAAGCTTTTTAAAAAAAAAATCTACTACTCTGCTAGCATGTCAGCAGACTGGGGTAGATCCTGCTGAAATCCTATGTATTGAATGAATACAGAATCGTTTTGAATCAGAAAAATATCGTTTTTGAATCGAGAATTGTGTTGAAATGAAAAAATCGATATATACTGGAATCGCGACCCCAAGAATCGATATTGAATCAAATCGTGGGACACCCAAAGATTTGCAACCCTAATATATAAATATATGTATATATATATAAATATATATATATATATATATATATATATATATATATATATATATATATATATATATATATATGTGTATGTGTGTGTGTGTAAATATGTGTAAAAATGTATATATATGTGTGTGTATATTTATGTATATATATATATATACACATACATATATATATATATATATATATATATATATATATACACATACATACACATATATATATATATATATATATATATATATATATATATGTATATACATGTTAATATATGTATATATATGTTAATATATGTATGTGTGTGTATATATATATATATATATATATATATATATATATATGTATGTAGATATACGTATGTATGTATGTAGATCAGTGGTTCTCAACCAGGGTTCGATCGAACCCTAGGGGTTATTTGAGTCGGCCTCAGGGGTTCGGTGGAGCCTCCACTCAAGCCACACCTGACTCATCGTGTACATAAAAACTTCTCCCTATCGGCATATTAGGGATACGGCAACAGCAGAACCCAAACTGATTTGCAGGTGTGTGATTAGTTACGAGTTCATGCACTGTGTTGGTTTTGTTCTTTGAAAAAACTGATGTTCATGCAGGGTTGTGCACCAGTAACGGATCATATAACTTTGTCTTGAATTTGAAAAACATTTTATTTTTCACTATGGACATATGAAACTGGTGCGGTTCAGTACCTCCAACAAGGTTAATAACCACTGATGTAGATATACTTATGTATGTAGATATATGTATATATGTGTGTGTTTGTGTGTATGTATATATATATGGTTATATATATATGTGTGTGCGTGTGTGTGTGTATCCAATCAATATTTTTGATGTTCTACTGTTTTTTATAATATTTTTTTCTTGCATTATATCTAATTAAGACTACCTTTTAAATCCAAACATGCCATGTCATGGTTGAGTCTTAGTGTGCCTAAAAAGTGTTCAGGAATGACACATTAATAGGCCACTGACGCGCTCTCTCATGTGGTTTGAATGCTATTTTGACTAAAGTGCTAATTTTCGCAGTTCAAGATGGACAACATGATTGCCAAGGGCCAGTGTAAGACTGTTAAGGATGATTTTTGAATTCAGAAGCCTCCCAGACTAATCTTTCAGAGTTCCAGTACGAACAATATAGAGCTGGGGAGTTTAATTAATGTTCATCATATTTTTTTTTTTCAAATTCAAAGCTGGAAGGGCATACAAGGTCATTGAAGACATCTTCATACAGAACACTGAGTCAGATGAATCTCCCAGACTACAGATTTTTTATAAAACAATCAACCGCCATGATGTAAATGAAACATACTCTTTCGATGACAAATAACAACAACATTTATTGTCGGCAATAGTCGTGACGTCAACACTCGTGTTTTTTAGGACTGACGCAAATTTGTGCTGCCACTTGAAACCACATTGCAGGTGAAAACATGTTAAGTGTGTGGTCATTTCCTCTTATTCTTGTTAAAAACATAAATACCTTACTCATTTTGCTAAGCAGACCACGTTTTATGACACATCTGGAGGATGGACTCTCAACTCTGTGAGATAGTTGGCTTGTGCCTTGCTAGCTAGCTAACTAGTGTGAGACTAAGTTGTGTAAAAAATAAATGTAATTTTAGCCAAAGTCCGCTTGCTAAACCTTGTCTAAATCCATTCAAGTTAATTTTATTTGTCAGGAACTTGTGGTGTAGACAGCGTTTTATTTTGCGGTGCAAACAAGAAAGGCACAATAACAAACGTTAAACACACACACACACAAAATTAGGTACTAATGCGTCAATATCACAAAAGATTAAAAATACAATATATTACAGGGGTCTCCAACATTTTGTAAAAGCAGTTGATTGTAGGCATTATTTTTTACGGACCGACCTTCCTCATGTGGCACAAAGATAGCAAATAAGGGCATGAATAATGAATCCCGGTACATGAAAAAACTCACCATAACATTCAATTAGTGGGAGCCCCTGGCCGGTTTCCTTTGCCTTAAAGTTCTCCATATACTTTAGTTTTTTGCTCATCTTTGCTAATAGTAGACTTTGTTTTGGCTTTAGTATCTGATGAGTTATTGGTAATACATGACATTGAAGGACAAGATCATGGATTTAAAAGAAAGCTAGAAATTATTGACATTATTTGTAATAGATATTTGGGGGTTACTATTTCCATTCTAAAAGTTATGTATTCATATTTTGTGCAATATTTCATACGTAAATACATCAGTTATTACTAACTACTTATGTATTAGGACAATGCGCAATAATAGTAACCAAAAGAGCATATGTATTTTTTTTCCTTCAGCACAGTTATTGATTTGATTTAGATTTTTATTAAGGATCCCCATTAGCTGGTTGCCACAACAACCCACTAGTCTTCATGGGGTCCACAAACTCATTACAATTTCAAGTAAAAGCATATAATTATAACTAGTCAATGGAGAATAAATAAAAGTATCAATAAGAAAACAACAATTATTATTATATTATAATTATATTATTATTATTATATATTATTATAGGCAACAATTTAGTACTTCTCCATCTGCCTTATGCACTACAACTACTCTGGTCACTTTGTTCCTGATCGTAGGTCATCAACCGAGCTCGATGGAACCTAGCTTTTGGCTACGATTTGGTACCTTTACATTTTATATGTTTATTAATGTGCATTGTCCCATGTGACAAAGATGTAACAAATAAAGCAAATGGTGAATTCCTATCAGGAGTTTTATAATACATTTATAAATATGCTGATTGGTGTGTCTGCACTGTCTGGGGGGACTGGCCAAAGTTAAGTTGGAGAAAATGCGGTCTGTATATCATTCCAATGTTTTCCAATATTAGGGGAGTGCCTCATACCACCCTAGAGAGTAAAGTTTTTTTTATTTTCTATACAACGCCAGCCCCCACAGCACAACAGAAGTCAGGTAGGGATACACTTTTTATATACCTATACCTTGTGCTTTTATGAAACAAACTGAATAGCTGTATTATTTGCATTCGGAGTCATTCTATTGGTTTTATGTATCATACGATAGGGGAGAAGCATTCACATTGCAGCTATTATATGACCTGGTTTCCCGATTTGTGTTCGTGTTTGTCAGACATTGAACCCCAGCATGGTGGTTTTCAGGGGATGCGCTAAAAGTAGATGTTGCTGCACCCATTCAACTGGACAGACACATGCACAAGCATTTGCATATGTCGATGGTGACAATATTTATATTCATGTAACACTGTAGGCATGTAAAGCCATAGACTAGCAACATTTTAAGTCAACATGTCTTTAAATCTTGACGGGTTATCAAGAACAATTTATTTTATTCTACTTTGTTTTTACCTAAATTGTATCAAATAACATTTAGTAGCACCGGTGCTACTAAATGAAAACAACTTGTAGCACATTTTTTTTGTAGCACGAAAAAAAATTGTAGCAATATGAAATGTCTTAAATATCACTATTTCATTAATAACACTCCAATAAGGTACACATGTGCACTCCTACATATAAACACAATGCCATCATAAGTCCTACTGTAACGCTAATTTAAACACAGAGAACATCCCGGAACTCTGCTAGCACTGTCGCTAACGTGAGTGTAGGGCTGGGCGATATGGATCAAAACTCATATACCAATATAGTTTGGCCCATAAACTAACCCATAAATGGAAATATCCGTTGACGTAACTAAATATCTCAACCATGCCTTGATATAACATTTTCAGGACTGAAGTAAGAAAAGTAGGTTTTACATAATAGAATCCCAATTTAAGAGGTGTTTTGAGATAAATTAAAAAAAAAAAAGAAAAATCCTTGAAATTAATCTTAGAAAAGTCAGTTCTCTTCAACCATCTTTGAAAAACATTTGGATATGCTCAATTCTTCAACTAAAAAACCCACAAAAGAACAACATGTGAAATAAAGTGCCCTGGTTTAAGAGGATGTGTTTAAACACCAGCAGCAACATGAAAATAATTGACCTTTAACAATAAACCTTATTATAGGACATACACAGGCTCCAGCACACCCCGTGACACTGAAAGGGACAAGCGGTAGGAAATGGATGGATACACAAAAAGATGTTGCTACTGCTCACTGCTCCCCTCACCTCGCAGAGGGTGAGGATGATGGGTCAAATGCAGAGGACAATCTCACCACACCTAGTGTGTGTGTGACAGTCATTGGTACTTTAACTTTTAGCCAGGAACACCAATTTGCCAACTGCTTCATGATGCTGTTTGACAGGCTGTGTTCTGAAAATTACTAATGGAATTACTGTTTAATAAATGTAATCAATCACTAGGAAAATTAATTTACTTAAACTTCATATATCTGGCATAATGCAGTTCTAAGTTTCGGTGTGCGTTTTTACCTTTGTCTAATAAATTGATTAAATGTGCTTCCATGGCTTTTTCACTTCATAATTTGTTGTTCAATATTCCTTCCCACCGTTACTAGCGTGCAGTTCAATATTCCTTCCCACCCTTACTAGCGTGCAGTGCAGTTTGTGTCAATTTTTAAGGTGGTGAAAGAAACATTTGATCAATCAACCAATCAAAGTTTACTTGTATAGTTCTTAATCACAACTGTTTCAATGGGCTGCACAAGCCACATTGACATCTTAGGCTCAGGTCCACATGAGGGTAAGAAATGAATCTAAACCCAATGGGAACAACGTGAAACTCTGGATTCGGTGCGTTTTTTGTTTTAATTTGAGACGTGTTTATTTTGTCTTTAGAATGTGTCGCGGGCCAATAAGAATGAAGCTGCGGGCTACACTTTGGACACCCCTCTGTTAAACATTTGTTCTGTGACCCTCCGGTTCACATCTTTAAAACCAACTGCATTCAAAATGTGTTTTTTTCCACACTTAACCAAATATTTAGACAATGGAATAGGCTCCAGCCCCCCCGTGACCTTGAGAGGGACAAGCGGTAGGAAATTGATGGATGGATGGCATCCCTACTAAAAAAATATATTTTATTTGACTTGTTGAAAGCTGCAGAGACCCTTAATACAAAATAAGTAATACAAGTTTGAATGATTTGTGCTTGCATCTTATCAGATCAATATTGGTTTTTGGAAGTAAAAAACTTGTATCGGGACACCGCCAAACATTTACCTTGCTCCTTTAGCTGCTTTTGCATTAAGCCCACCATCAGCAACGTTTTCATAAAAATAACTTGTTCACCAATTAGATATTATTTTGGTGTCCTTGGACCCTTTCCTCAGTATGGTGTAGACTACGCTCGAACAGTTTAGACTTTAGAGCCAACAAAATCTGCCGTTTTTACTCCAAATTTATTTAGATAGAATGTATTTGCTATACTGTGGTGTAATTTATGCGCAAATTTTGCTCCAGACTACAGTCACTACTCACTTACATAACGTTTTGTGTATTGAGGCGTTCTCTTTAGATTGCAATTGAAGGCATCCACGTCCCACCCTCTCCTAAAGTATCAAAATATATCATCTGAAAATGTACAAATAAATATACGAGGTGTCCCAAAAAATTTAATATTTCGCAGGCGAGTAATTTAGGCTATTTTTGTTGAAATAACTTCAAATTTCCACAGAATGTATTGAAGCATATCAATCAATCAATCAATCAATGTTTACTTATATAGCCATAAATCACTAGTGTCTCAAAGGGCTGCACAAACCACCATGACATCCTTGGTAGGCCCACATAAGGGCAAGGAAAACTCACACCAAGCGGGACATCAGTGACAATAATGACCCAGTGGGACGTCGGTGACAATGATGACTATGAGAACCTTAGAGAGGAGGAAAGCAATGGATGTCGAGCGGGTCTAACATGACACAGTCGCGAGAGTCCAGTCCAAAGCGGATCCAACACAGCAGCGAGAGTCCCGTTCACAGCGGAGCCAGCAGGAAACCATCCCAAGCGGAGGCGGATCAGCAGCGCAGAGATGTCCCCAGCCGATACACAGGCAAGCAGTACATGGCCACCGGATCGGACCGGACCCCCTCCACAAGGGAGAGTGGGACATAGAAGAAAAAGAAAAGAAACGGCAGATCAACTGGTCTAAAAAGGGAGTCTATTTAAAGGCTAGAGTATACAAATGAGTTTTAAGGTGAGACTTAAATGCTTCTACTGAGGTGGCATCTCGAACTTTTACCGGGAGGGCATTCCAGAGTACTGGAGCCCGAACGGAAAACGCTCTATAGCCCGCAGACTTTTTTTGGGCTTTGGGAATCACTAATAAGCCGGAGTCCTTTGAACGCAGATTTCTTGCCGGGACATATGGTACAATACAATCGGCAAGATAGGATGGAGCTAGACCGTGTAGTATTTTATACGTAAGTAGTAAAACCTTAAAGTCACATCTTAAGTGCACAGGAAGCCAGTGCAGGTGAGCCAGTACAGGCGTAATGTGATCAAACTTTCTTGTTCTTGTCAAAAGTCTAGCAGCCGCATTTTGTACCAACTGTAATCTTTTAATGCTAGACATGGGGAGACCCGAAAATAATACGTTACAGTAGTCGAGGCGAGACGTAACAAACGCATGGATAATGATCTCAGCGTCTTTAGTGGACAGAATGGAGCGAATTTTAGCGATATTACGGAGATGAAAGAAGGCCGTTTTAGTAACGCTTTTAATGTGTGCCTCAAAGGAGAGAGTTGGGTCGAAGATAATACCCAGATTCTTTACCGTGTCGCCTTGTTTAATTGTTTGGTTGTCAAATGTTAGAGTTGTATTATTAAATCAAGATTTGGTCTATGTTAGAATTAGAATCATCCATCCATCCATCCATTTTCTACCGCTTATTCCCTTTCGGGGTCGCGGGGGGCGCTGGCGCCTATCTCAGCTACAATCGGGCGGAAGGCAGGGTACACCCTGGACAAGTCGCCACCTCATCGCAGGGCCAGAATTAGAATCAGAAGTACTTTATTAATCTCCCCTCTATCCGAATCACTTCTACACTGGATAATCTTACCAGAGACATGCTACAGCATTTTAGGCAAGAGCTTAACTACCATCTTGTTGTGTGTCGTGTCACAGTTGGTGCACATATTGAACACTTTTGAAACGGTTTTCAGAATAAACTTATGATGTTCATCACCTTAACTGTTAAATTTTATTGAGCTAGACGTGCTTTTAAAATTATGTCAAATATTTTACGACACTCGGTATGTCTTGAAGATGAATGTCAGCACAATTTTTTTTATGTCAGTCAAACAGTATATAGATTTGCTGTTCACAACACTAGGGTACATCTGCCCACTGTCGGTACGATGTATACAAAAAGTTCACTGCATGTCGCACATGCCAGGATATGATGAAAATAATACTTTTTTGTACATTTTGTTGTGTTTTCTCTAAACAAGTTGTAATGTCGTAATTGCATTCTTTTTTCCTCTTGAGTTTAACAGCTAATCCGACAATGGAGGTTATAGGCATCGGCACAAGAGAGTAGAGCAGAGACAGCCTGGCAGAAAGCATGTAGTCTATGAACAATACCCACATTAGTACAAATGTCAATCTGTAACATCACAAATGGCCTACTGTTGAGACAATACTGCAAAACACAGCATTCAAAGGCATCATAAACTGCATGCAAGCTCACACCCACATGCATGAACCTTATGATTTGACGCTTTGGCATGTATCCAACTTTGTAACAACATTTATAAGTCAGAAAAGAGGAAAATCATCATAGGTCCTCTTTAAATTATTATTTACAAGCAGTCACCATTTTTTGATTGGCCACTCTTTGAAAGTTTATAGATTTTTAAACTAACCGATCTTAAAGACGTGACAGATTCGAACTGAAAATGTCGAGTAACACCATTTCCATGTTTTTTATTCATGCCAGATTTTTTTGTACTTCATTTGTAGGGCATGGAAAAAATCACAAGGATGCCGCATCAGTACGAGCCACACATCCAATTCCTGCTGCCTGCGGGATCTACTATTTTGAAGTCAAAATTGTCAGTAAAGGTCGAGATGGGTAAGTAAACACCTTTTATTATATATCATCTTTAGTGTATTTTCCTACTTGTCTGTTGAGTCCCTTTGTGTTTTACATTTATTTCCTGTAAATGTCTCAAAATACAAGTGTTGGTAAGAAAGACAATTATTTGAAATACATTTCAGAAGCCTTGGTATTGTAAAAAAAAAAAAAGTTTGTTAAATTACAAATGTTTATCAAAATAATCAAATAGGATTCTCCACAATTGGTTACTATGGCGACCTGGAAGTGCAAACTATTCCATAAAATGAATTACAATTACAGAAAACAAATTAACAATAGACAAAACACTTTACAATTTTAGAAAACACAGAAACAAAAGACAAAACACTTTTACAATTTCATAAAACAATAAAAAGAAAAGCCTTAAAAGCTTACAAATTGAGAAAACAAATTAACAATAGACGAAAGAAACATACACACAAAATAGCCAAAACAAATTATAAACACCGGAAAGGGAATGTCCCAAGTCAAAGATTGACAGCTAAATCAACCAATCATTTTGTCCACATCTGCTGAGTCTTTACTTCCTCATTCAGCACTCTGCGGACATTGATTGGCTTATTTAGCTGTCAATCTGGGATTTGGGACATTCCCTTTCCAGTTTTTTTACGAAACAAACAATTTCAGAAAATACAACAGAAACGGAACCTACTTACAATTAAAGAAACCGGAAAGGGAATGACTAAACCTGGACTGACAGGAATGATGTTTCATTTCAAGGTTGGTAATGGTGGTCATCAATGAAAAGTCACAGATGGACTTTTGGATACAAAATAGTCCAGGATGTGGATGTTTCTAAACCAGGGATTTGTGAAGTTGTGTTTACTATTTGCTATTGTTTGCTTTGCATTTCAAAGTGTTTTTTTTACTGTACATTTTAAGTGGTATGGACAAGTAAAACAATATTATCACTGTTAAGTACATACCTATGTGTTTTACCAGTATTAGATCAAATAATTTTAAGTATTTTTAAAAATGCTCGTTAGTTCCCCAAAAAAGTAATGTATTTACTACTACTCTGTAATTATGTAATTACTTGTTAAAGTAATTCATACAATACTTTTTTTCTTTTAACTTTTACATATCTGCTGTATGCAGTTCAGAGTTGTAGTTGTAATAGTATGTGGGCCATTGCATTGGTAGTCTGTGAGGAGTGACTGAGTGGAAGGAAATGTTTCTGACTGGTGCTCCAGTTAAACGTGTTCACTGATAGTTAATAAAATGATTGAAAGTGCATCTATGACTTTGTCTCTCCTTGTCCACAAATAGGGTTTTGTAGAATTACATTATTATTACTTTACTGAATTGTTCTTTATTATTCCCTGTAGTAGTTGTGCATTACGTGTGTGTGTGTGGTGGCTGATGCTTCTACTCGTAGAAATCTACTTCCTGAAGTTAATTTGCAACGACTCTGAAGTCTTGTTGACATCAACAAAACGCCTTCAAAATTAGCGTGCCGCAATAGATCAAAAGTAACAATAGCAGGGTTCTAATGTACGTAAAAGTACTTAGATTATTCATTATTGGAAAAACGGCGTTTGTAATGCTGTTTTGTAATGTCATGAGCCATATGTTTCACACCCCTAGAGCTTAGGCTCTGGAACTTTTTTTTGCATTGTAAAAAAATGCACCCAAAGAATAGGTTGCATTAAGAATGTCAAATACTGTACAGGTGAAACTCCAGTTAATTGAACATTGTGCAAAAGTCCATTCATGTCACAAACTTAACTTAAAATTTGAAACTAAAATGTGACAAACCCATTTTAAGCAAAGTGAGATATGTCAAGCCTTTGTTATAATTTCAAAGATCATAGCCTATAGTTTTTTTAAACCTAAAATGTTCTGTGATCTTCAATTGGAGGTTTTCATAAATTGTAAACCATAATCCAACACAGATAGACAGACAACATTCACGCTCACATTCACACACTAGGGCCAATTTTTAGTGTTGCCAATCAACCTGCGTGGCGCAGTGGGAGAGTGGCCGTGCGCAACCCGAGGGTCCCTGGTTCAAAATCCCACCTAGTACCAACCTCGTCACGTCCGTTGTGTCCTGAGCAAGACACTTCACCCTTGCTCCTGATGGGTGCTGCTTGGCGCCTTGCATGGCAGCTCCCTCCATCAGTGTGTGAATGTGTGTGTGAATGGGTAAATGTGGAAGTAGTGTCAAAGCGCTTTGAGTACCTTGAAGGTAGAAAAGCGCTATACAAGTACAACCCATTTATCATTTAACCTGGCGACTTGTCCAGCGCCCCCTGCGACCTCAAAAGGGAATAAGTGGGAGAAAATGGATGGATGGATAAACCATAATCCATTCATAAATCCATTTTCTACCATTAAAATTATATCAAAAGAAGGCTTGAAATCTTTTGAGTTGCATGTTATGAGCCTATGTCATATATTTATTTAACCTTGTAAATCTAATTGCTGGAATAAACAACCCTTTGCACGATATTCTAATTCTTTGAGTTTCACCTGTTATTACTTTGCTATATTTCTCATTCATTTATTTCTCCGTTTCAAATAATTAAGGTATTGGTGCGAGTCCAACTGTGTTTTTATTGCTATTGAAGTTGTAAAAGTAGGTCTGAACTTCTAATAGTATTTAGGACTGCAGTAGTCCTTGTTAGTCTACTGTTAACTGAATGTGTGGTTTCCAGGTGTACTGCCTGGCACTGGATTACAATAACATTCTCTTTAGGAAATCAGTTTAACTACATAGCTATGCAGTTTCTTTGAGTTTCAGATAGAGATCACATACCGACTGCTAGTGGGCTGGAAGTCCAAGTATACCTGGATGTGTCTCCATAAGAAGGCACTGCAAGACGAGCCTTAGCAAAGGCCTCTAATTCAGCCTTTTAATTTTAAATCTGCAGTCTCTGGACCCAAACCTATAGTATATTAAGAAAAACTCAATTGCATTTCTTTAAAGAAGAGTTAAAAATATTAACCTTATCGAATGTATTACCTGTGTGGTAAGTAGTAGAGTTCATTGAGCACTCCTCATGGACATGATGCTGTTTTGGAAGGGCAGATCCTATGACTGTTCCACAGTCTCACACACTCATCTAAGTCCCTCTGTTTAACATCACCCAAAAAATATCTCTATGGATAGGGATGCAATGGCTTTCACTGAAGTATACAGCATCTCGGAGGTTAGAAAATAGCTCCATGACTAAAAAACATGACTGAAGAATAACATTTAAAAAAAGGTAAAGGTTATTTAAAAATTATGTTTTAATGGGCAGTGGACACTTACCTTCCCTTTCTGAATATTGACACACCGGGACTCAATTTGCTGGTTGGTTGTGGATGAACAATAAATGTACCTGGATGCTCGAGAGAAATAGTTGTGGCGTAGGGTACACTGAATTGCAGGCATGGTTTTGTTAACTGTACCACAATCCTTTCCTATTCTCATGGGTACAACACCAAGGTACCTCACACTTGACAGGAAATAGTGAGCTACCACAGCTGGATTATTGTTTGTTGGTCCACATGCAATCTACAGTACTTAACGTAAAAATCCATCAATGCACCCGATAGGGCCAAATCGAATGGCTTCAGTTAATCATAGTCATCAGCATACCACAAATAAATGGATCCCACAGAGTGATATGTTTTTTTTTACATATCTTCAAGCATTAAGCTCCTGGAGCAAAGTCATCACATTATACCAATTTACTCACAAATAGTACTTTTGTTTGAGTACCTGCCACATTGTACGGTAACCAAACAGCTGCCCAGGTCCCTGAAGTTCCAATCAAATTGCCCGAATGATAGCGTTTGTAAAAGAGTAATCCTTTCTTCGATAAAACCTGCATGTCATTAAGTTTGCTTTTCAGAAACCTCATCCTAATGTGTACGCTATGTAAACATGGTATCATGTCAACGATTACACCGTACGAGTGTCCTGCATTAAAATATGTAATACATTGCTGTGATACACCTGGTTCTTCCATCTGCTCCATGTTCCTTAAAGATTGCAGTGACCAACCAGATGAGCAACAAAATTGTGTCTAGCAGCTCATATGTTTTCCACAATATTGGCAAAACATCTCAAAGGCGGCCATTATCCATCTTGAAATGAAGCGCTCAAAACCTCACCTCCTGTCAGTCTGGGTTTGGTCATTCCCTTTCTGGTTAAGTTAATTATAAATTGGTTTAGCTTCTTATGTAGAGTTTTATGAAATTGTAAGTTGTTTCATAAAGAAACGGGAAAGGGAATATTCTCAATCTCAGATTAACAAATCAGCCACTCATTTTGTTCATGTTCACACAATGCCGAATGAGGAAGTAAAGACTGGATGTGGACAAAATGATTGGTTGATTTAGCTGTCAATCTGCGATTTGGGACATTCCCTTTTCAGTTTATAAAATGAAAGTTGCTTTGTCTTTTCTGAAATTGTAAAGTGTTTTGTCTTTTGTTGTTTATTTTTTTTGAAATTGTAAAGTCTTTTGTTTTTATGTGTTATGAAATCGGGATGTTTTTTGTCTTTTGTTGTGAATCTTCGAATACTACCAGTGGCCATCCATGAAAATACATATTGTAAAAAAGCACATTTATTGCTTAATGCATTATCTGAACAGCTAAAGCTGTTATCCATGTATTTTTTGATTTATTTTTTTTTCTCAGTCTTTCTGCATCCCCAGAAAAAAGTGTTTTGTCTAAACTTGTCTAAAATAAAATAAAAACTGATAGACCCTCTGAAGTAATTCACACTTTCAAGGCATAAAAGGAGGTCAGAAACAATATTATGTTAATTAAAAATGCCTTTGCTGCCTATTTGAGTTTGGGCATCAAATATGACTTTTTCAGGAACACAGTAAAAACTGGTCAAAAAAGTTAATGGTGTGACATGAATATGTGTATGTAGATGCTTACATAAAATCTCACCAGAAGCATTAATAATTAAAATGTTCTTTTTTTGTAATCCAGCTACATGGGAATCGGCTTGTCTGCTCAGGGGGTCAACATGAACAGACTTCCTGGTGAGTAACAAGTGATTGATATTTGTGTTAGTAAATTATATACTTTTGCTGTCGTAAAAATGCTTCTTGCCTGTAACTTTTAGATGAGTGGTTCTTAAACTTTTTTCACAATGTACCACCTCAGAAAAAAAAAATGGCACTCCAAGTACCACCATCATGACCAACATTTAATACATTAGTGTAGTAGGCCTCAGAATTCACTAAAAACAAGGCAGAGGTTTTATTTAACCATTATATTTGATATTTGTGGCCACTCTAACACTACACTAATAGCTCCGGCAGTAGCGTATAGCATATAGCAGTTAGCATATCATGACTCACAATGCACTTCTGCCATGACCCGGCCCCGCCGAATTCTTATTGGTTGGCGCGTGAGTGACGATTGCTGACGTGTGTGTGTGACAATTGCGGACATTTTCTTCGTCGCTCACGCGAATGAGATCAATAATATTATTTGATATTCTACGGTAATGAGTTAATAATTTCACACATAAGTCGCTCCGCAGTATACGTCGCACCCACAGCCAAACTATGAAAAAAACGTCGACATATTGTCCGAAAAATATGGTATTTATATTCCATAAATTCAAGTAAATGATCTGTGCTCTGTTCGTTGGTCTTCCAGAAGATACATATTGATCTAACATCGATTTAAAAGGTAATTGATCGATTTTATCAATACGAGAAAATAAAATATTCGCTTTCAACAATTATGGCAAATACGACAGCGTTTTTTGTTCAGGTGAGAACACTAATACTAATACAAATAATAACAGAATAAATGAACAAATTAAAAAGATGGTTTGACAAAAAGAGACTATCCTCAGTAAAAAATAAAATGATGCTGTTCCGTAATAGTAGAAGGGAAAGTCAAACACAAATGCAAATAGACGGAATAGAAATTGAAAGAGTAAATGAAACCAAATTTCTAGGTATAAGGATTGATGATAAAATGAACTGGAAATGGCATATAAAAAATATACAACATGAAGTGGTAAGAAACACATCAATAATGAGAATCACTCCATGACAATCATTGGTACTTTAACTTTAACTTAACTTTAAATATTCTCTACTTCTCGCCAGTCTTACCATATCTGAGTTATTGTGCAGAAATGTGGGGAAATAACTACAAAAGTACACTTCATTCATTAATCGTGTTCCAGAAAATATCAATTAGTTTAATACATAATGTTGGACACCGAGAAAATACACCCCCTTTATTTATTGAATCAAACATATTGTAATTCAACGACTTGGTGCATTTGCCAACAGCTAAAATTATGCACAAAGCATACTATAACCTGCTACCCAAGAGAATACAACAATTCTTCTCAACAAAAGAGGAAAAATATAATCTTAGAGGAAAATGTAATTTAAAACATTTGTACGCATGTACAACACTTAACACCTTCAGTATATCAGTATGTGAAATTAAATTATGGAATGGATTAAGCAAATAAATCAAACAATGTACTAAAATGATCCAATTCAAGAAACACTTTAAACTTATAAAGTGTTTACAATGTACAAAGAAGAAGAACCATAATAAACATTGTAAATGTATTTAATTCATTTTCTTAACCATTATATTTAGTTCACCATATGAAATATGACCTAGTACACTAATTATTATCTTTTTTTTTTTCTTTGTCATGAAGAAGGGAGTTTTTTTTGGTTGGTGCTCTAATCGTAAGTGTATCTTGTGTTTTTTATGTTAATTTAATAAAAAAGATAAAAGTAAATAAATAAATAAATAAATAAATGTATATATATATATATATATATATATACAAATTTAAATATTCTTCTGCCTCCCCGGTACCAATCGGGCCACGGCCCGGTGGTTGGGGACCACTGCCCTACACCTCTGATGCTAGTAAATAGCTAATTTAACCCGAACAGATTTAGTTGAACCTAATTTTTTACATTAATTTTGTATGTGTATTATTACATTATTAACAGTAGAAGTAATTCAACCTAAATATATGTTGGTTGTACTTTATTTTTTATATTAATATTGCATTATTTCATGTTGAAAAACAAAATAAAAAGTAGCAGGTAAATCTACTCTTAAAATGTTGTTTATTCTATTTTTATTGAACCTTTCTTGAATGTTGAAAATGAGAGCAGAAAATGTTTCCTCCTGTAAAGTAAACCTAAAGTGATGGTTGCACTTTATTCAAATAACATAGGACTGCATTGGCCATACATTGCTGTTTACTTGTTAGTTTGTATTCATACATTCTTTATATCTAATTCCCTTACAAGAAATAACGTGTGTGTGTGTGTGTGTGTGTGTGTGTGTGTGTGTGTGTGTATATATGTATGAAAATTCACACTTTAAATGTCATTAATAAGCTTTGAATTCTATATCCAGACACATTAGAATAATGTATACAATTGTACGAATGTGCTGATAGTAAGTCAATCGATCGGTAAATGAAAATGAGTTCAATAACTTTGCTGTTGTCGATAAATTGCTGCTTCTGTCTGTTATTTTTCTTCGGCTTTTTCAAACTGGACACAAAAGGTCTTGTAAAGTTTGACAGCTTAAAAAGAGCTGCCTCTTTACGGCAAATAAAACGGTTCTCGGGTCCCAAATGTTGCCATTTTTTGGTGACTGTAGGCGTGTAGTCCTTAACTGTGACATCATGTCATGTTAATGATGAAGCTGAGCTTGATTTTTTACACAACTGCCCACAGACGTCTGCAGTAGTTCAGTGCAACCCACATGAGCCACTAATTTGGCTAACATTAGCAGGTCTTATGACGCAGGTCTTGTGACCTACGGTGGACTAGAACAGGGGGGTACGCATACCATTGGGGGTACTTGAACGTTGCCAAGGGGTACGTGAGATTTTTGAAAAATATTCTTAAAATAGCAAATTCAAAAATCCTTTATAAATATATTTCTTGAATATTACTTAGACAAAATATGAATGTAAGTTCATAAACTGTGAAAAAAAAATGCAACAATGCAATATTCAGTGTTGACAGCTAGATTTTTTGTGGACATGTTCCATAAATATTGATGTTAAAGATTTCTTTTTTTGTGAAGAAATGTTTAGAATTAAGTTCATGAATCCAGATGGATCTCTATTAAAATTCCCAAAGAGGGCACTTTAAGTTGATGATTACTTCTATGTGTGGAAATCTGTATTTATAATTGAATCACTTGTTTATTTTTCAACAAGTTTTTAGTTATTTTTATATCTTTTTTTCCAAATAGTTCAAGAAAGACCACTACAAATGAGCAATATTTTGCAGTGTTATACAATTTAATAAATCAGAAACTGATGACATTGTTCTGTATTTTACTTTTGTATCTCTTTTTTTCAACCAAAAATGCTTTGTTCTGATTAGGGGGTACTTGAATTTAAAAAATGTTCACAGGGGATACATCACTGAAAAAAGGTTGAGAACTACTGGACTAGAACAAACAACCAAGGCACATCTCACAAAAGAGTAGACAAAACTTTTTATTCTCTGACATTTCCACAGTAAATGAATTAGAGTGAGTTCAGCTGTCAGACACTTTAGACCTAACTTGCTCTCTACTGTACCCATTTTAAAGAACTGAGAGGGTGTAAAATACAATATATTCAAGATATGTAATTGACCTAGCTTTATTTTGAATGCATCTAAATGATTCATTCCTACTATACTTACTGTCACCAATTGTTAAGCAAATTAATGTCTTGCAGTTACAAACCCCGTTTTCATATGAGTTGGGAAATTGTGTTAGATGTAAATATAAATGGAATACAATGATTTGCAAATAATTTTCAACCCATATTCAATTGAATGCACTACAAAGACAAGATATTTGATGTTCAAACCCATAAACTTTATTTTTTTTTTTGCAAATAATTAACTTAGAATTTCTTATATCATCATATATATATATATATATATATATATATATATATATATATATATATGTATGTATGTATGTGTATATATATATATATATATATATATATATATATATATATATATATATATATATATATATATCCTCATAGGTACACTTCTACTGTGAGAGACAGAATGTGAAAAAATAATCCAGGAATTAACATTGTAGGAATTTTAAAGAATTTATTTGTAAATTATGGTGGAAAATAAGTATTTGGTCCACCATTCAAAGCTCTCCCTGATGGAAGGAGGTTTCGGCTCAAAATCTCAAGCTACATGGCCCCATTCATTCTTTCCTTAACACGGATCAATCGTCCTGTCCCCTTAGCAGAAAAACAGCCCTAAAGCATGATGTTTCCATTCACATGCTTCACAGTAGGTGTGGTGTTTTTGGGATGCAACTCAGTATTCTTCTTCCTCCAAACACGACGAGTTGAGTTTATACCAAAAAGTTCTATTTTGGTTTCATCTGACCACATGACATTCTCCCAATCCTCTGCTGTATCATCCATGTATCCATTTTGGTATAAACTCAACTCGTCGTACGTACCGAACCAAAATTTTTGGGTACCGTTACACCCCTAATGTATGTATATGTGTATATGTTTAGTATATATATATGTATATATGTGTATATGTATGTATATGTGTATATATATATATATATATAGATATATATATATATATATGTTTATGCATAAGTGTATATATGTTTATGTAAGTTATATATATATATGTATATATGCATATATATGTATATGTATAAATGCATATATATATATATATATATATATATATGTATGTATATATGTATATGTATGTATGTATGTATTTGTACAAACCCTGTTTCCATATGAGTTGGGAAATTGTGTTAGATGTAAATATAAACGGAATGCAATGATTTGCAAATCATTTTCAACCCATATTCAGTTGAAAATGCTACAAAGACAACATATTTGATGTTCAAACTCATAAACTTTTTTTTGTTGTTGTAAATAATCATTAACTATAGAATTTGATGCCAGCAACACGTGACAAAGAAGTTGGGAAAGGTGGCAATAAATACTGATAAAGTTGAGGAATACTCATCAAACACTTATTTGGAACATCCCATAGGTGTGCAGGGCAGGCTAATTGGGAGCAGGTGGGTGTCACGATTGGGTATAAAAACAGCTTCCCAAAAAATACTCAGTCTCTCACAAGAAAGGATGGCCCGAGGTACACCCCTTTGTCCACAACTGAGTGAGCAAATAGTCAAACAGTTTAAGAACAATGTTTCTCAAAGTGCAATTGCAAGAAATTTAGGGATTTCAACATCTACGGTCCATAGTATCATCAAAAGGTTTCGATATTCTGGAGAAATCCCTCCACGTAAGCGGCATGGCCGGAAACCAACATTGAATCACCGTGACCTTCGATCCCTCAGACGGCACTGTATTGAAAACCGACATAAATCTCTAAGGATGTCACCACATGGGCTCAGGAACACTTCAGAAAACCACTGTCACTAAATACAGTTCATCGCTACATCTGTAAGTGCAAGTTAAAGCTCTACTATGCAAAGCGAAAGCCATTTATCAACAACATCCAGAAACACCACCGGCTTCTTTGGGCCCAAGATAGTCTAAGATGGACTGATGCAAAGTGGAAAAGTGTTCTGTGGACTGACAAGTCCACATTT
This sequence comes from Nerophis ophidion, assembly GCF_033978795.1. Taxonomy (NCBI): domain Eukaryota; kingdom Metazoa; phylum Chordata; class Actinopteri; order Syngnathiformes; family Syngnathidae; genus Nerophis; species Nerophis ophidion. The sequence goes on from NC_084622.1 coordinate 35,815,907, forward strand.
CAAATTGTTTTTGGAAATATTCGACATTGTGTCATCCGGACCAAAAGGGAAGCAAACCATCCAGACTGTTATCGACGCAAAGTTCAAAAGCCAGCATCTGTGATGGTATGGGGGTGCATTAGTGCCCAAGGCATGGGTAAGTTACACATCTGTGAAGGCACCATTAATGCTGAAAGGTACATACAGGTTTTGGAACAACATATGCTGCCGTCTGAGCGCTGTCTTTTTCATGGTTGCCCCTGCTTATTTCAGCAAGACAATGCCATGCCACATTTAGCATGTGTTACAACAGCGTGGCTTCGTAAAAAAAGAGTGCAGGTACTTTCCTGGCTTCCTGCAGTCCAGACCTGTGTCCCATAGAAAATGTGTGGCGCATTATGAAGCGTAAAATACGACAGCGGAGACTCCGGACTGTTGAACGACTGAAGCTCTACATAAAACCAGAATGGGAAAGAATTCCACTTTCAAAGCTTCAACAATTAGTTTCCTCAGTTCCCAAACGTTTATTGGGTGTTGTTAAAAGAAAAGTGATGTAACACAGTGGTGAACATGCCCTTTCCCGACTACTTCAGCACGTGTTGCAGCCATGAAATTCTAAGTTGATTATTATTTGCAAAAAAAAATAAAGTTTATGAGTTTGAATATCAAATATCTTCTCTTTGTAGTGCATTCATTTGAATATGGGTTGAAAAGGATTAGCAAATCATTGTATTCCGTTTATATTTACATCTAACACATTAAAAACTCATATGGAAACAGGGTTTGTATATATATATGTGTATATATGTATACGTATGTATATGTATATATTAGGGCTGCAAATCTTTGGGTGTCCCACGATTCGATTCAATATCGATTCTTCGGGTCGCTATTCGATAATAAAATGATTTTTTCGATTCAACGCGATTCTCGATTCAAAAACGATATTTTTTCGATTCAAAAAGGTTCTCTATTCATTCAATACATAGGATTTCAGCAGGATCTACCCCAGTCTGTTGACATGCTAGCAGAGTAGTAGATTTTTTTACAAAAGCTTTTATAATTGTAAAGGACAATGTTTTATCAACTGATTGCAATAATGTAAATTTGTTTTAACTATTAAACAAACCAAAAATATGACTTATTTTATCTTTGTAAAAAGCTTATGAGATGCGATGCTAGTGTAAGCCACTGTGACACTATTGTTCTTTTTTTTTATTTTTATAAATGTCTAATGATAATGTCAATGAGGGATTTTTAATCACTGCTATGCTGAAATTATAACAAATATTGATACTGTTGTTGATAATATTCATTTTTGTTCCACTACTTTTGGTTTGTTCTGTGTCGTGTTTGTGTCTTCTCAATTGCCCTGTTTATTGCAGTTCTGAGTGTTGCTGGGTCAGGTTTGGTTTTGGAATTGGATTGCATTGTTATGGTATTGCTGTGTAGTGGTTTGTTGGATTGATTAAAAAAAATAAATCAATAAAAAATAAATCGATTTTTTAAAAATTAGAATCGATTCTGAATCGCACAACGTATTCGATTTGTATTCGAATCGATTTTCCCCCACTCCCCTAATATGTATATATATATATATATACACACACACATATATATATACACATACATATATATACACAGATATATATATATATATATATATATATATATATATATATATATATACAGATATATATATACATACATACATATATATATGTATATATATATGTGTATACATAGATATATATATATATATATACACGTATATATATATATATATATATATATATATTAGGGGTGTGGGAAAAAATCGATTCGAATATGAATCGAATTGTTTATGTTGTGGGATTCAGAATCGATTCAAATGTTTAAAAAATCGATTTTTTTTATTTAATTTTTTTTATTTTTTTATTTTTTTTAAATCAATCCAACAAACCACTGAAAAGCAATACCACAACAATGCAATCCAATTCCAAAACCAAACCTGACCCAGCAACACTCAGAACTGCAATAAACAGAGCAATTGAGAGGAGACACAAACACGACACAGAACAAACCAAAAGTAGTGAAACAAAAATGAATATTATCAACAACAGTATCAATATTAGTTATAATTTCAGCATAGCAGTGATTAAAAATCCCTCATTGACATTATCATTAGACATTTATAAAAATAAAAAAAAGAACAATAGTGTCACAGTGCCCTACACTTGCATCGCAACTCATAAGCTTGACAACACACAGTGTCCAATATTTTCACAAAAATAAAATAAGTCAGATTTTTGGTTCGTTTAATAGTTAAAATAAATTTACATTATTGCAATCAGTTGATAAAACGTTTTCCTTTACAATTATAAAAGCTTTTTAAGAAAAATCTACTACTCTGTTAGCATGTCAGCA